>NW_027203256.1:0-92028 GCF_024711535.1 Dipodomys merriami
CACCCTAACCCTAAAACCCTAACAATCACCCTAATCCTAACCCTCACCTTCACCCTCAAGCTCGGCCTAAGCATAAGCCTAAACCTAAGGCTAAGCCTAACCCTCACACTCACCCTCACCATCACCATAACCGTAACACTAAACCTAACCCTAACCCTCACACTAACCCGCACCCTAACGCTAACCCTAACCCTAAACCTCACCCTCACCCTAAACCTAACCCTCACTCTCACCCTCAGCTTAACATTAAGCCTAAGCCTAACCCTAACCCTAACCCTCACCTTCACACTAGCCCTCACCATTACCCTAACCATAACACTAAACCTAACCCTAACACTCACACTAATCCTAACCCTAACCCTAACAATAACCCTAAACCTCACCCTCACCCTAATACTAACCCTAACTCTAACCCTCATCCTAACCCTAACCCTAACCCTCAACATCACCCTCACCCTCACCCTTACCTTAAACTTAACCTTAACCCTAACCTTAAGAATAACCATAACCCGAAACCTAAACTTAAAATTCACCCTCACCGTAATTCTAACCCTAACCCAAATCCTCACCCTAACCCTAACCCTGACTCTAACCCTAATGCTAAACCTCACCCTAAACCTAACACTAACCATAATCCTCACCCTAGGACATACCCTAACCCTAATCTAACCCTAACTCTCACCCTAACCCTCACTCTAACCCTAAAACAAACCCTCATCCTAAATCTAACCCTCACCCTCATCCTCAGCCTCACCCTAACCCTAAGCGTAACACTACCCCTAACCCTAACTGTCACACTCACAGTCATTGTAACTCTAATCCTATTCCTAACACCAACCCTAAACCTAACACTAACCCTAAACCTAACCCTCACCCTAACCCTCATTCTAAACCTAAACCAACCCTATTGCTCATCCTAGCACATACCCTAACGCTAATCCTATCCCTAAACCTCAACATAACCCTCACCCTAACCCTCACACTAAACCTAACCCTAAAGTTAACCCTCACCCTCACCCTACCCCTAATCCTAACCCTAACCCTAAGCATAACACTAACCCTCACACTCAATCAAAACTTAACCCTAATCCTAACCCTAACCCTAAGCATAACACTAACCCTCACACTCAATCAAAACTTAACCCTAATCCTAATCCTAACCCTTACCCTACCCTCACCCTCACCTTAACCCTCATCTTAACCCTACTCCTAACACTAACACTAACCCTAACCCTGACCCTAAGCCTCACCCTACACGTCATCCTAACCGAAAATCTAACCCTTACCCTCAACTTCGCCTTAACCGGAACCCTAAACATAACCCTAAAACTCATCCTAACCCTAACCCAAAACCTCACCCTCACCCTAAAACTCACCCTAACCCTAACTCTAAACCTTACTCTCACCCTAGCACTGACCCTAACCCTCTACCTAAGCCTAACCCTAACCCTAAGCCTCACCCTAACCATAACCTCACCATAACCCGAACTTTCACACTAACCCTAACCCTGACCCTCACCCTCAACCTAAACCAAATCTTACCCTAACACTCACTCTAACCCTAACCCTAACACTAACCGTAACCCTAACCCTCACACTTACCCTCAAACTAAACCTAATCTTAAATCTAACCCTATCCCTAACACTAACCCTCACATTAACCATCACTCTAGCGCTCACCTTAACCCTAATCCTAACCCTACACCTCATCCTAACACTCACCCTAACCCTAACCCTAATCCTCACCCTAACCCTAGTGCTAAACCTTACACAAAAAGTAACCCTAACCCTAATCCTCACCCTAGGATATATCTTAACCCTAATCCTAACCCTAATCCTCACCCTAACGCTCACAGTAACCCTAAAACAAACCCTCACCCTAAATCTAACCCTCACCCTCACCCTCAGCCTCAGCCTAACCCTAAGCCTAACACTAACCCTAACCCTAACTGTCACACTGACAGTCATCATAAACCTAATCCTAACCCTAACATCAACCCTAAACCTAACACTAAGCCTAAACCTAACCCTAACCCTAACCCTCTCTCTAACCCTAACGCTAACACTGTTGCTCCTCCTAGCACATACCCTACCGCTAATCCTATCCCTAACCCTCATCATAACCCTCACCCTAACCCTCACTCTAAATCTAACCTTAAAGCTAACCCTCATCCTCACCCTACACCTAATCCTAACCCTAACGCTAACACTCACATACACCCTCACCTTAACCCTAATCCTAATCCTAACACTTACCCTAACCCTCACCCTCAACCTAACCCTCATCCTAACCCTGACCCTAACACTAACACTAACCCTAACCCTCACACTAACCCTCACCCTAAACCTAAATCTAACACTAACCGTCACACTCGCCTTAAACCTAACCCTAACCATAACCCTAAAACTCACCCTAACCCTAAACCTAAACCTCACCCTCACCCTAAAACTCACCCTAAACCTAACTCTAAACCTCACACTCACCCTAGCCCTCACCCTAAGCCTAACTCTAACCCTAACCCTCACCCTAACCATAACCCTCACCATAAACCTAACTTTCACACTAACCCTAAACCTAATCCTCACCCTCACCCTCACCCTAACCCTAACCCTCACCTTCACCCTAAACCAAACCCTAACCCTAACTCTCACTCTAACTCTAAGCCTAATCCTAACCCTAACCCTAACCCTCACACTCACCCTCAATCTAAACCTAATCCTAAACCTAACCCTATCCCTAACCCTGACCCTCATATTAACCACCACCTTAGCAATCACCCTCAGCCTAAACCTCACCCTAACCTTCACTCTAAACCTAACCATAAAGTTAACCCTCACCCTCACCCTACCCCTAATACTAACCCTAACACTAACCTTCACACTCACCTCACCTTAACCCTAATCCTAATCCTAACCCTTACCCTAACCCTCAACCTCACCCTAACCCTCATCCTAAACCTACCCTTAACACTAACACTAACCCTAACCCTCACCCTTACCCTCATCCTAACCCTAAATCTAACCCTAACCATCACCCTCGCCTAAACGGTAACCCTAACCATAACCCTAAAACTCACCCTAATCCTAACCCTAAACCTCACCCTCACCCTAAACTCACCCTAACCCTAACCCTAAACCTCACTCTCACCCTAGCCCTCACCCTAAGCCTAACCCTAACCCTAAACCTCACCCTAAACATAACCCTCACCATAACCCTAAGTTTCACACTAACCCTCACCCTCACCCTCACCCTCACCCTCACCCTAACCCTAACCCTAACCCTCACTCTCATCCTAAACCGAACCCTAACCCTAACACTCACTCTAACCCTAAGCCTAAACCTAACCCTAACCCTAACCCTAACACTCACCCTCAATCTAAACCTAATCCTAAAACTAACCCTATCCCTAACCCTAACCCTGTCATTAACCAACACCCTAGCAATCACCCTCAGCCTAACCCTCACCCTAACCCTAAACCTAACACTAACCCTAACCCTACCCCTAACCATCAACCTAAACCCTCATCCCCACCCTCACCCTCAGCCTAACCCGAAGCCTAAGCCTAAGCCTAACCCTCACACTCACCCTCACCATAACCCTAATCCTAAACCTAACCCTAACCCTAACCCTAAAACTCAACCTAACCCTCACCCTAACACTAACCTTAACCCTCACCCTCAATGTCACCCTCAGACTAACCCTAAGCCTAAGCCTAAACCTAACCCTAACCCTCAACCTCACCCTAGCCCTCACCCTAAACCTAATCGTAACCCTTACTCTCATCCTATAACTGAACCTATCCCTAACCCTAACCATCTCCCGAACCCTAATCCTCACCCCCAACCTCACCCTCAGCCTAACCCTAAGCCTAAGCCTAACCCTAACGCTAACCCTCACACTCACCGTCACCCTAACACTAATCCTAACACTAATGCTAACCCTTACCCTAATGCTAACCCTAACCCTAAACCTCAACCTAACCCTCACCCTAACCCTAACCCTAACATTAACCCTAACCCTAACTCTCACCCTAAACATCCCCCTAACCCTAACTCTAACCCTAAACCTCACACTCATCCTAACCCTTATCCTAACCCTAGCCCTAAACCTCACCCTAATCCTAATGCTAACCCTCACCCTTGCCCTCGCCCTCACCCTCAATGTAACTCTAACCCTCACCCTAACAATAACACTAATCCTAACCCTTATCCTAATCCTAACACTAATCCTATACCTAACCCTCACCCTCAGCCACACCCTCACTGCAAACGTCACCATAACCTTAACACTAATAATGATCCTAAACCTAAGCCTAATCCTAACCCTCATCCTCACCCTAAATCTCATCCTAACCCTAACCCTCACCCTAACCCTCACACTAACCCTAACCCTAACCCTCACCCTCATGCTCCGCCTAAGCCTAAGCCTAAACCTAAGCTTAAGCCTAACCCTAACCCTCACACTAACTGTCACCCTAACCCTAACACAAACACTAACGCTAACTCTAACCCTAAACCTCACCCTCACCCTAACCCTAACTCTAACCCTAACCCTAAACAAAAACCTCACCCTAAACCTAACCCTAACCATCACCCTCAGTGAAACCCTAACCCTAACCCTAACCCTAACAATAATCCTAAACCTAACCCTAACCCTCATTCTAACCATAACCCTAAACCTAACCCTAACCCTCACCCTAACCCTAACCCTCACCCTAACACTAACCCTAACCCTAAACCTAACACTAATCCTCACACTAACCCTAAACGTCACCCAAACCCTAACCCTCAGCCTCACCCTAGTCCTCACCCTAACCCTAACACTCACCCTCACCCTCAACCTAACCGTAACCCTAACCCTCACCCTCAACCTCACCCTAAACCAAACCCTAACCCTAACACTCACACTAACCCTAAGCCTAAGCCTAACCCTAACACTAACCCTCAAACTCACCCTCAATCTAAACCTAATCCTAAACCTAACCCTATCCCTAAACCTAACCCTCACATTAATCATCACCCTAGCGCTCACCCTAACCCTAATCCTAACACTACACCACACCCTAACACTCACCCTAACCCTAATCCTAACTCTCAACCTAAACCTAACCCTAAGCTTAAGCCTAACCCTAATCATCACACTAACCCTCACCCTAACTCTAACACTAACACTAACACTACCTCTAACCCTAAACCACACCCTCACCCTAACCCGAATTCTAACCCTAACCCTTAATATAAACCTCACCCTAAACCGAACCGTAACCCTCACCCTCACAGTAACCGAAACCCTAACCCTAACCCTAACAATAACCCTAAATGTAGCCCTAACCCTCATTGTAACCATAAATGTCAAAATAACCCTAAACCTCACTCTAACACTTACCCTCACCCTAACACTAACACTAACCCTAACACTAATCCTCACACTAACCCTAACCATCACTCTAACCTTAAACCTCACCCTAACCCTAAACCTCACCCTCACCCTAGCCCTCACCCTAACCCTAAACCTCACCCTAAACCTCGACCTAACCCTAACCCTCAACCTTACCCTAACCCTCACCTTCATCATAACCTTAACCCTAACCCTCACCCTATGCCTAAACTTAATCCTAACCCCAAACCTCTCCCTAACCCTAACCCGAACCCAAACTCTCATGCTAGCCCTAACCCTAATCCTAATATTAAATCTAACACTCATAATAACCCTTATCCTAACCGTAAACCTCACCCTAACCCTAACACAAACACTAACGCTAACTCTAACCCTAACCTCACCCTCACCCTAACCCTAACTCTAACCCTAACCCTAAACAAAAACCTCACCCTAAACCTAACCCGAAGCCTAACCATAACCCTCACAGTCAACTTCACCAAAAACCTAATTCTAAACCTAACCCTATCCCTAACCCTAACCCTCAACCTAACCCTAACCCTAACCCTAACACTAACCCTAACACTAACCCTCACACTAAACCTCAACTTAACACTAACTCTAACCCTAAACCGCACCCTCACCCTAACCCTAACCCTCACCCACAGCCTATCCCTATGCCTAAACCTAACCCTAACCCTAACCCTCAAACTCATCCTCACACTAACCCTAATCCTAATCCTAACCCTAAACCTAACCCTCACCCTAACACTAACCCTCACCCTATCCCTAAACCTAACACTAACCCGAACCCTAAACCTCACCCTATCCCTTACCCTAACCCTAACTCTAACCCTAAAACTCACCCTCACCCTCACACTAACCCTAATCCTAAACATCAACCTCATCCTAAACCTCAACCTCAACCTAACCCTAACACTAATCCTAACCCTAATCCTCATCCTAACTCTCACCCTAACCCTAACACTAAATCTCACCCAAACGCTAACCCTAACCCAAACCCTAACCCTAATCCTCACCCTCACCCTCACCCTCAGCTTAACGCTAAGCCTAACAATAACCATAAGCCTAACCCAAACACTCACCCTAAGACTTACCCTAATCCTAATCCTAACCCTAACTCTAAACCTCACCCTAACCCTCAACCTCATCCTAACCCTCACCCTCACCCTAACCCTAACAGTAACCCTAACCCTAACCCTAAACCTCACCCTAACCCTAACCCTCACACTCACCCTCACCTTCACCGTAACTCTAACCCTAACCATAACAATAACATTAACCCTCACCCTACACCTAACACTCACCCTCACCATAATCGTAAACCTGACCCAAACACTCACCCTAACCCTTACCCTAACCCTAACCTAAACCTCACCCTAACCCTAAACCTAACCCTCACCCTCAGCCTCACCCTCACTGTAAAATTAAACCTAAACATACCACTAACAATAACAATAACCCTACGCTAATCTTACCTTCACCCTCAACCTAACCATAACCCTCACCCTAACCCTAACCCTCACCCTCAACGTAACCCTCACCCTAACACTCACCCTAACCCTAAACCTAAACCTATCCCTCAACCGCACCCTAACTCTAACCCTAAACCTCACCCTCACCCTAACACTCACCCTAGCCCTAATCTTAAACCTAAACCTCACCCTATCCCTCACCCTAACCCTAACCCTAACCCTCAACCTCACCCTAAACCAAATCTTAACCCTAACACTCACTCTAACCCTAACCCTAACCCTAACCCTAATCCTCACACTCACCCTCAATCTAAACCTAATCTTAAACCTAACCCCAGCCCTAACACTAACCCACACATTAACCATCACCCTAGCGCTCACCCTAACTCTAATCCTAACCCTACACCTCATCCTAACACTCACCATAACCCTAACCCTAACCCTCACACTAACCCTCACCCTAACCCTAACATTAACACTAACGCTAACTCTAACCCTAAACCTCACCCTCACCCTAACACTAACTCTAACCCTAACCCTTAATATAAACCTCACCCTAAACCTAACCCTAACCCTCACAATAACCGTAACCCTATCCCTAACAATAACCCTAAACCTAACCCTAACCCTCATTGTAACCATAACTGTCACCATAACCCTAACCCTCACCCTAATAGTTACCCTCAACCTAACACTAACCCTCACCCTAACCCTAAAACTAACACTAACACTAACCCTAAACCTCTCCCTATCCCTTACCTAACCCTAAATCTAACCCTAAAACTCACCCTCACCCTCACTCTAACCCTAATCCTAAACATCACCCTCATCCTAACCCTCACCCTCACCTTAACCCGAACACTAATCCTAACCCTAATCCCCATCCTAAATCTCACCCTAACCCTAACTCTCACCCAAATGCTAATCCTAACCCAAACCCTAACCCTAAACCTCACCCTCACCCTCACTCTCAGCTTAACGCTAAGCCTAAACCTAACCCTAAGCCTATCCCAAACACTCACCCTAACACTAACCCTAATCCTAATCCTAATACTAACTCTAACCCTCACCCTAACCCTCACCCTCATCCTAACCCTCATCCTAAACCTAACCCTAACACTAACCCTAACCCTAAACCTCACCCTAACCCTAAATCTAACCCTAAACCTCACCCTCACCCTCTCCCTAAACCTAAACCTAACCCTAAACCTCACCCTAACCCTAACCCTCACACTCACCCTCACCTTCGCCGTAATTCTAACCCTAACCCTAACAATAACAATAACCATCACCTTAACCCTAACACTCACGCTCACCTTAATCCTAACACTAACCCAAACCCTCACTCTAACCTTTACCCTAACCCTAAGCTAAACCTCACCCTCAGCCTCACCCTCACCGTAAACTTAAACCTAACCATAACACTAACAATAACAATAACCCTACGCTAATCTTACCTTCACCCTCAACCTAACCATAACCCTCACCCTAACCCTAACCCTCACCCTCAACGTAACCCTCACCCTAACACTCACCCTAACCCTAAACCTAAACCTATCCCTAAACCGCACCCTCACTCTAACCCTAACCCTCACCCTCACTCTAGCACTCACCCTAGCCCTAATCTTAAACCTAAACCTCACCCTAACCATGACCCTAACCCTAACCCTAACCCTCAACCTCACCCTAAACCAAATCTTAACCCTAACACTCACTCTAACCCTAACCCTAACCGTAACCCTAACCCTCACACTTACCCTCAAACTAAACCTAATCTTAAATCTAACCCTATCCCTAACACTAACCCTCACATTAACCATCACCCTAGCGCTCACCCTAACCCTAATCCTAACCCTACACCTCATCCTAACACTCACCCTAACCCTAACCCTAACCCTCACACTAACCCTCACCCTAACCCTAACATTAACACTAACGCTAACTCTAACCCTAAATCTCACCCTCACCCTAACACTAACTCTAACCCTAACCCTTAATATAAACCTCACCCTAAACCTAACCCTAACCCTCACAATAACCATAACCCTATCCCTAACAATAACCCTAAACCTAACCCTAACCCTTATTGTAACCATAACCGTCACCATAACCCTAACCCTCACCCTAATAGTTACCCTCAACCTAACACTAACCCTCACCCTAACCCTAAAACTAACACTAACCCTAACCCTAATCCTCTCCATATCCCTTACCTAACCCTAAATCTAACCCTAAAACTCATCCTAACCCTCACTCTAACCCTAATCCTAAATATCACCCTCATCCTAACCCTCACCCTCACCCTAACCCTAACGCTAATCCTAACCCTAATCCCCATCCTAAATCTCACCCTAACCCTAACTCTCACCCAAACGCTAAGCCTAACCCAAACCCTAACCCTAAACCTCACCCTCACCCTCACTCTCAGCTGAACACTAAGCCTAACCCTAACCCTAAGCCTAACCCAAACACTCACCCTAACACTAACCCTAATCCTAATCCTAACCCTAAATCTAACCCTCACCCTAACCCTCACCCTCATCCTAACCCTCACCCTAACCCTAACCCTAACACTAACCCTAACCCTAAACCTCACCCTAAACCTCACCATAACCCTAAATCTAACCCTAAACCTCACCCTCTCCCTCACCCTAAACCTAACCCTAACCCTAAACCTCACCCTAACCCTAACCCTCACACTCACCCTCACCTTCGCCGTAATTCTAACCCTAACCCTAACAATAACAATAACCATCACCTTAACCTAACACTCACCCTCAACTTAATCCTAACACTAACCCAAACCCTCACCCTAATCTTTACCCTAACCCTAAGCTAAACCTCACCCTAACCCTAAACCTCACCCTCACCCTCAGCCTCACCCTCACTGTAAACTTAAACCTAACCATAACACTAACAATAACACTAACCCTAACCCTAATGTAACCCTCACCATCACCCTCACCCTAACCCTAACCCTCACTCTAACCCTAACCCTCACCCTCACCGTAATCCTCACCCTAACACTTATCCTAACCCTAAACCTATCCCTATCCCTAAACCGCACCCTAACTCTAACCCTTACCCTCACCCTCACCCTAGCACTCACCTTAGCCCTAATCTTAAACCTAAACTCACCCTAACACTAACCCTAACCCTCACCCTAACCCTAAAACCCTAACAATCACCCTAAACTTCACCCTCACCTTCACCCTCAAGCTCGGCCTAAGCATAAGCCTAAGCCTAAGGCTAAGCCTAACCATCACAGTCACCCTCACTGTCCCCGTAACCGTAAAACTAACCCTAACCCTAACCCTCACACTAACCCGCACCTTAACGCTAACCCTAACTCTAAAACTCACCCTCACCCTAAACCTAACCCTCACTCTCACCCCCAGCCTAACCCTAAGCCTAACCCTTTCCCTCACCCCCACCCTCAGCTTAACACTAAGCCTAAACGTAACCTTAACCCTAATCCTCACCCTCACACTAGCCCTCACCATAACCCTAACCATAATATTAAACGTAACCCTAACACTCACACTAACCCTAACCCTAAACCTAACACTAACCCTAAACCTCACCCTCACCCTAACACTAACCCTAACTCTAAACCTCATCCTAACCCTAAAACTAACCATCAACATCACCCACACCCTCACTCTTACCTTAACCTTAACCTTAACTTTAACCCTCACCCTAAGAATAACAATAACCCTAAACCTAAACTTAAAACTCACCCTCACAGTAACTCTAACCCTAACCCAAACCCTCACCCTAACCCTAACACTCACCCTAAACCTAGTGCTAAACCTTAAACTTAAAGTAACCCTAACCCTAATCCTCACACAAGGACATACCCTAACACTAATCCTAACCCTAACCCTCACCCTAACCCTCACTCTAAACCTAAACCAAATCTCATCCTAAATCTAACCCTCAGCCTCACCCTCAGCCTCAGCCTAACCCTAAGTCTAACAATAACCCTAACCCTAACTGTCACACCCACAGTCACCGTAAACCTAATCCTAACCCGAACACCAACTCTAAACCTAACACTAACCCTAAACCTAACCCTCACCATAAATCTCACTCTAACCCTAACCCTAACACTGTCACTCATCCTAGCACATACCCTAACGCTAATCCTATCCCTAACCCTCACCTTAACCCTCACCCTAACCCTCACTCTAAACCTAAACCTAAAGTTAACAGTCACCCTCACCCTACACCTAATCCTAACCCTAACACTAACACAAACATGCACCCTCACCTTAACCCTAATCCTAATCCTAACATTTACCCTAACCCTCACCCTCACCCTAACCCTCATCCTAACCCTGCCCCTAACTCTAACACTAACCCTAACCCTCACCCTAACTCTCACCCTAACCCTAAATCTAACCCTAACCCACAAACTCGCCTTAACCCTAACCCTAACCATAACCCTAAAACTCACCCTAACCCTAACCCTAAAACTCACCCTCACCCTAAAACTCACCCTAACCCTAAACCTAAACCTCACTCTCACCATAGCCCTCACCCTAAGCCTAATCCTAACCCTTACCCTCACCCTAACCATAACCCTCACCATAACCATAACTTTCACACTAACCCTAACCCTTACCATCACCCTCACCCTCACCCTAACCCTAACCCTAACCCTCACCTTCACCCTAAACCAAACCCTAACACTAACACTCACTCTAACCCTAAGCCTGACCCTAACCCTAACCCTAACCCTCACACTCACCCTCAATCTAAACCTAATCCTAAACCTAACCCTATCCCTAAACCTAACCCTCATATTAACCTCACCCTAAGCCTAAACATAACCCTAAACCTCACTCTAACCATAACCCTCATCATAACCCTATCTTTCACACTAACCCTAACCCTAAACCTCACCCTCACCCTCACGCTAACCCTAATCCTCACTCTCAGCCTAAACCGAACCCTAAACCTAACACTCACTCTAACCCTAAGCCTAAGCCTAACCCTAACCCTAACCCTCACACTCACCCTCAATCTAAACCTAATCCTAAAACTAACCTATCCCTAATCCTAACCCTGTCATTAATGACCAGCCTAGCAATCACCCTCAGACTAACCCTCACCCTAACCCTAACCCTAACACTAACCCTAACACTCACCCTCAACGTCAGCCTCAGAATAACCCTAAGCCTAAGGCTAAAAATAACCCTAACCCTCAACCTCACCCTAGCCATCACCCTAACCCTAATCCTAACCCTAACCCTCATCATAACCCTCAATCTAACTCTAAACCTAACCATCACCCGAACCCTAATCCTCACCGCCATCCTCATGCTCAGCCTAACCCTAAGCCTAAGCCTAACCCTAACCCTAACCCTCACACTCACCGTCACCCTAAACCTAATACTAATCCTAACCCTAACCCTAACCCTAAACCTCAACCTAACCCTCACCCTAACACTAACCCTAACCCTAAACCTCAACCTAACCCTCCCCCTAATCCTAACTCTAACCCTAAACCTCATTATCAACCTAGCCCTAACCCTAACCCTAATCCTAACCCTCACCCTCACCCTAAACCTCATCCTAACCCTAACCCTCACCCTAACCCTCACACTAAATCAAACCCTAACCCTCACCCTCAAGCTCCGCCTAAGCCTAAGCCTAAACTTAAGCTTAAGCCTAACCCTAACCCTAACACTGTCACCCTAACCATAACACTAACAGTAATGCTAACTCTAACCCTAAACCTCACCCTCACCCTAACCCTCACACTAACCCTAACCCTAACACTAACCCTAAACCTCACCTTAACCCTAACCCTAAATCTCACCCTCAGCCTCAACTTCACTCTAAACTTAACCTTAACCATAACACTAAAAATATCCCTCACTCTAACCCTAACCCTAACCCTCACCCTAAACCTAACCCTCACCCTCACAGTAACCCTAACCCTAACACTCACCCTAACCCTAAACCTAACCCTAATCCTAAACCTCGCCATAATGCTAACTCTAACCCTCAACCTCAATCTTGCCCTCATCCTAACCCTCATCCTAACCCTCAACCTAACCCTAACGCTAACACTAACCCTAAACCTAACCCTTGCCCTCACCCTCACCCTCAGCCTAAACTTATGCCTAAGCCTAACCCTAAACCTACCCCTCACACTCACCCTCACCCTAACCCTTATTCTAACCCTAACCCTAACCCTAACCCTAAAACTCACCATAACCCTCTCCCTAACCCTAACTCTAAACCTCACCCTAAACCTAACCCGAACTCTAACCATAACCCTAAACGTAAACCTCACCCTAACTCTAACCCTAAACCTCACCCTCACCCTCACCTTAACCATAAGCCTAACCGTAACCCTAAAAATAACCCTAACCCTAACACTAATCCTAACCCTAACCATAACTCTCACCCTAACCCTAAACCTCACCCTAACACTTACCCTCACCCTAAAACTAACCCTAATCCTAACACTAACCCTCACACTAACATTAACCATCACCTTAACCCTAAACCTCAACCTAACACTATCCCTAACCCTCACCCTCACCCTAGCCCTCACCCTAACCCTAATATTAATACTCAATCTAACCCTCACCCTCACCCTAACCCTAAATCTAATCCTCACCCTAACCCTCACCCTAACCTTAGCCCTCACCTTTACCCTTACTGTCACCCTCACCCTAACCTTAACCCTAACCCTATCCCTCATCCTTAAACTCAGCCTAACCGTAACCCTAACCATCACGCTGACCCTAACCATCAACCTCACCCTCAGCCTAAGCCTAAACCTAAGCCTAAGCCTATCCCTAACCCTAACCCTAACCCTCACCCTAGCACTCACACTAATCCTCATCCTAACCCTAACCCTAAACCTAACAATAACCCTAACCCTAACCCTAACCCTCATTCTAACCATAACCCTCACCCTAAACCTAACCCTCACCCTTATACTTACCCTCACCCTAACACTAACCCTAACCCTAAAACTAACCCTCACACTAACCCTAATCATCACCGTAACCCTAACATGCACCCTAACCCTAACTTTAACCCTCACACTCACCCTAGCCCTCACCCTAACCATAATTATCATACTCACCCTAAACCTCACACTAACCCTAAAACTAATCCTTAACCTAAAACACACCCTCAACCTAACCCTAACTCTAACCCTCACCCTTGCCCTAACCCTCACATTTACCATAATCCTCATTCTCAGCTTAACCCGCAACTTTACCCTTACTGTCACCCTCACCCTAACCTTCACACTAACCCTAACACTCATCCTAACCCTCACCCTGACTGTAACCTAAGCATCACCCTAACTCTAACCCTCACCCACACATTAACCCTAACCCTCACCCTCAACCTCAGCCAAAGCCGAAGTCTAAACCTAACCCGAACACTCACCCTCATCCTAACCCTAATCCTAATCCTAACCATAACCATAACCCTCACACTAACCCTAACACTCAACCTAACCCTAACCCTAAACCTGACCCTAACACTAACTGTAACACTAAACCTCACCCTGACCCTAACCCTAACCCTAAAGCTCACCCTAACCCTAACCCTAAATCTCACCCTCACACTAGCCATCACTCTAAACCTAATCCTAAACTTAACCCTCATCATAACCCTCACCCTAACCCTAATCCTAACCCTCACCATAACCCTAATTATCACCCACAACCTCACCCTCAGCCTAACCCTAACCCTAACCCTAAACCTAACCCTAACCCACACACTCACCCTCAATGTAACCCTAATGCTAACCCTAACCCGAACTCTAACCCTCACCTTCAGCCTCACCCTCAGCCTAACCCTATGTGTAAGCCTAACCCTAAACGTAACCCTCATTCTCACCCTCACCCTAACCCTAATCCTAACACTAACCCTAACCCTAAAGCTAACCCTCCCCCTAACCCTCCCCCTAACCCTAACTCTAACCCTAAACCTCACACTCACCCTAACCCTAATCTTAACCCGAACCCTAATCCTCTCCCTAACCCTAACCCTAAAACCCAGCCTTACCCTCACCCTCACCCTGACCATAACACTAACCCTAACACTAAGAATAACACTAATCCAAACCCTAAACCTAACCCTAACACTAATCCTATCCCTAACCCTCACCCTCAGCCTCACCCTCACTGCAAATGTAACCATAAACTTAACACTAATAATAATCCTAACACTAACCCTAATCCTAACCCTAACCCTCTTCCTGACCCTAACCCTCACAGTAATTCTAGCCCTCATCCTCAGCATAAACCTAACCCTCATCCTAACCCAACCTCACCCTAACCCGAACCCTAAACTTCACCCTAACACTAACCCTATCCCACCCCCTCAACTTAGTCCTCACCCTAACCCTAATCCTCATCCTAACACTAACCCTAACCCTAACCCTAATCCTCACACTAACCCTAATCCTAACTTTAACCCTCAACCTAACTCTAACCCTCACCATCACTGTAACCTGAACCCTAAACCTCACCCAAACTCTAAACTTAACCCGAACCCTAACCCTCAACCTAACGCTAACCCTAACCCAAACCCTAACCCTAACTCTCACCCTTACCCGCACCCTCAGCTTAACTCTTAGCCTAACCCTAACCCTAAGCATAAACCAAACACTCACCCTAACACTAACCCTAATCCTAATCCTAACACTAACCCTAACACTCACCCTCATCCTAACCCTCAACCTAATCCTAAAACTAACCCTAACCCTAACCCTCACACTAAATCTCACCCTAAACCTAACTCTAACACTCAATCTCACCCTCACCCTCATCCTAACCCTAACCCAAACCCTAAACCTCATCCTAACCCTAACCCGGATCCTCACCCTCACCCTCACCGTAACTCTAACCCTAACCCTAACAATAACACTAAACCTAACCCTAACCCTAACCCTTACCCTCACCATAACCCTAACCCTAACCCTAAACCTCACACTAACCATCAACCTAGCGCTCAAACTAACCCTAAACCTCACCCTAACCCTGACCCTAACCCTAACACTAACCCTCACCCTAACCCTAACCCTAACCCTCACCCTCACACTCGGCCTAAGCCTAAGCCTAAACCTAAGCTTAAGCCTAACTCTAATCCTCACACTAACCCTCACCCTAACCCTAACAATAACACTAATTCTAACCCTAAACCGCACCCTCACACTAACCCTAACTCTAACATTAACCCTAAACATAAACCTCACCCTCAACCTAACCCTAACCCTCACCCTCACCTTAACTGTAACCCTAACCCTAACCCCAACAATAACCCTAAACCTAACCCTAATCATCATTCTAACCATAACACTCACCCTATAGCTAACCCTCACCCTAACACTTACCCTCACCTTAACACTAACCCTAACCCTAACACTAATCCTAACAATAACCCTAATTGTCACCCTAACACTCAACCTAAACCTAACCCTGACCCTCACCCTCATCCTAGCCCTCACCCTAACCCTAACCCTCACCTTCACCCTAAACCTCAGACTAACCCTAAAACTAATCCTCAATCTTAACCTCACCCTCACCCTAACCAGAACCCTAAACTTCAACCTAAACCAAACCCTGACCGTTACCGTAATCCTCACTCTCAGCCTAACCTTAACCTTTACCTTTACCATAAACCTCACGCTAACACTCAGCCTAACCCTAACCCTCATCCTAACCCTCACCCTGACTGTAACCCTAAGCATCACCGTAACCCTAACCCTCACCCTCACACACAGCCTCAGCCTAACCCTAACCCTAACCCTAACCCTAACCATAAGCTTAACCCTAGCCCTCACCCTAACCCTAATCCTAACCCTATCCCCAATGCTAACCCTAAACCTAACCCTAACACTAAACATCACCCTAAACCTAATCCTCATCCCCACCCTCACTCTCAGCCTAACCCTAAGCCTAAGCCTAACCCTAACCCTAACCCTCACACTCACCCTCACCATAACCCTAATCCTCAACCTAACCCTAACCCTAACAATAAACCTCAACCTAAACCTCAGCCTAACCCTAACACTCACCCTAACACCCTCACCCTAAAACTAACCCTAACCCTAACACTAATTCTCACACTAACCCTAATCATCACCCTAACCCTAAACCTCACCCTAACCCTAACCCTCACCCTCACCCTAGCCCTCACCCTAACCCTTACCCTCACCCTCACCCTAAACCTCAGACTAACCCTAAAACTAATCCTCAATCTTAACCTCACCCTCCCCCTAACCCAAACCCTAACCCTAAACCTAAACCTAATCTTCACCCTTTCGTTAATTCTCACTCTCAGCCTAACCTTCACCTTTACCCTGACCGTCAATCTCACCCTAACACTCACCCTAACCCTAACCCTCATCTTAACCCTCACCCTGAATGTAACGCTAAGCATCACCCTAACCCTAACCCTCACCCTCACACACAGCCTCAGCCTAACCCTAACCATAAGCCTAAACCTAACCCGAACCCGAACCCTAGCCCTCACCCTAACCCTAATCCTTACCCTAACCCCAATCCTAACCCTAAACCTAACGCTAACCCTAACCATCACCCTAAACCTAATCCTCATCCCCACCCTCACTCTCAGCCTAATTCTAAGCCTTAGCCTAACCCTAACCCTAACCCTCACACTCACCCTCACCATTACCCTAATCCTCAAAGTAACCCTAACCCTAACAATAAACCTCAACCTAACCCTCAACCTAACCCTAACCCTAACACTAATCCTAACCCTAACCCTTACCCTAAACCTTTCCCTAAACCTTACTCTAACCCTAAACTTCACCCTCAACCTAAACCTAACCCTAACACTAAACCACACCCTCACCCTAACCCTCACTGTAACTGTAACCCTAACCATAACACTAATCCTAAATTTAACCCTAACCCTAACGCTCACCCTCACCGTAATCCTAACCCTAACCCAAGCCCCCATCCTAACCCTAACCATAACCTTAAACCTAAAACTCACCCTAACCTTAACCCTAAACCTCACCCTCAGCCTCAGCCTCACTGCAGACTTAACCTTAACCATAACACTAACAATAACCCTAACCCTAATCCTAACCCTCACCCTCACACTAACCCTAACCCGAACCCTCACCCTAACCCTAACCCTCACCCTCAAAGTAGCCCTAAACATAACCCTCACCCTAACCCTAACCCTAACCCTAATCATAAACCTCGCCATAATGCTAACTCTACAACTCACCCTCACCCTTTCCCTCAACCTAACCCTAATCCTAACCCTAAACCTCATCCTAACCCTCACCCTAACCCTAACCCTAACCCTCACCCTAACCCTAACCCTCCCCCTCCCCCTCCCCCTCAGCCTAACCCTAAGCCTATGCCTAACCCTAACCCTAACCCTCACACTCACCCTAACCCTAATCCTAACACTAACACTAACCCTAACCCTAACCCTCCCCCTAACCCTAAATCTAAACCTAAACCTCACCCTCAACATAAAACTAACTCTAACCATAACCCTAAACCTAAACCTCAGCCTAACCGTAACCTTGATCCTGACCCTCAACCTCGCCGTAACAATAAGCCAAACCCTAACCTTAAAAATAACACTAACCCTAACACTAATCCTAACAGAAACCATAACTCTCACCCTAACCCTAACCCTCACCCTAACACTTACCCTCAACCTAAAACTAACCCTAATGCTAACACTAATCCTCACACTAACCCTAACCATCATCTTAACCCTAAACCTCAACCTAACCCTATCCCTAACCCTCACCCTCACCCCAGCCCTCACCCTAATGCTACCCCTCACCCTCACCCTAAACCTCACACTAATACTAAGACTAATACTCAATCTAAACCTCACCCTCACCCTAACCCTAACCCTTATCCTCACCCTAACACTCACCCGAACCCTAACCCTCACATTTACCCTTACTGTCACCCTCACTATAACCCTCACCCTAACACTAACCCTCATCCACACCCGCAGAATAACCATAACCCTAACCATCATGCTAACCCTAACCTTCAAACTCACCCTCAGATTCAACTTAAACCGAAGCCTAAGCCTAACCCTAAACCTCACCCTCACCCTAGCCCTCACCCTAACCCTAATCCTAACCCTAATCCTCATCCTAACACTAACCCTAACCCTAACCCTAACCCTCACCCTAACCCTAATCCTAACCCTAACCCTCAACCTAACCCTAACCCTTTCCATCACTGTAACCTGAACCCTAAACCTCACCCAAACCCCAGCCTAACCTTCACATTTAGCCTTATTGGCAACCTCACCCTAACCCTCACCATAACCCTACCCTCATCCTAACCCTCACCCGGACTGTAAACCTAAGCATCCCCCTAACCTTAACGCTCTCCCTAACCCACAGCCTCAGCCTAACCCTAACCCTAAGCCTAAACCTAACCCGAACCCTCACCCTCAACCTAGCCCTCACCCTAACCCTAATCCGAACCCTAACCCAAATCCTAACCCTAAACCTAACCCTAACCCTAACCATCACCCTAAACCTAATCCTCATCCCCAACCTCACACTCAGCCTAACCCTAATCCTAAGCCTAACCCTAACCCTAACCCACACCCTCACCCTCACCCTCACCATAACTCGAATCCTCAACCTAACCCTAACCCTAAACCTAACCCTCAAACTAACCCTCACCCTAACCGTAAACCTAACACTAACCCAAACCGTAATCCTAACCCTAACCCTCCCCCTAACCCTAAATCTAAACCTAAACCTCACCCTCAACCTAACCCTAACTCTAACCATAACCCTAAACCTAAACCTCACCCTAAACCTAACCCAAACCCTCACCCTCACCCGCACCATAACCACAACCCTAAACCTAACCCTAAAATAACCCTAATCCTAAAAATAATCCTAACCCTAACCATAACTCTCACCCTAACACTCACCCTCATCCTAACACTTACCCTCACCCTAAAACGAAACCTAATCCTAACACTAACCCTCACACTAACCCTAACCATCACCTTAACCCTAAACCTCAAACTAACCCTATCCATAACCCTCAACCTCACCCTAGCCCTCACCCTAACCCTACCCCTCATCCTCACCCTAAACCTCACACAAACCCTAACACTAATACTCAATCTAACCCTCACTCTAACCCTAAACCTAATCCTCACCCTAACCCTCACCCTAAACCTAGCCCTCACCTTTAACCTTACTGTCACCCTAACCCTAACCCTAATCCTAACCCTCATACAAAACCTCAGCCCAACCATAACCTAACCATCACGCTAAGCCTAACCCTCAACCTCACCCTCAGCCTCAGCCTAAACCTAAGCCTAAGCCTAACCCTAACCCTAACACTCACCCTCACCCTAGCCCTCACCCTAACCCTAATCCTAACCCTTACCCTCAGCCTAACCCTAACCCTAAATCAAAAAATAGCCCTAACCCTAACCCTAACCCTCATTCTAACCATAAGCCTCACCCTAACCCTAACCCTCACCCTAAAACTTACCCTCACCCTAACACTAACGCTAACCCTAACACTAACGCTCACAATAACCCTAAACATCACCCTAACCCTAACACTCACCCTAACCCTAACCCTAACCCTCACCCTCACCCTAGCCCTCACCCTAACCCTAACTATCATCCTCACCCTAAACCTCACACTAACCCTAAAACTAATCCTTAAGCTAAACCACACCCTCAGCCTAACCCTAACGGTAACCCTCACCCTAACCCTAACCCTCACATTTACCGTAATCCTCATTCTCAGCCTAACCCTCAACTTTACTCATACTGTCACCCTCACCCTAACCCTCACACTAACCCTAACCCTCATCCTAATCCTCACCCTGACCATAACCCTAAGCATCACCCTAAACCTAACCCTCACCCACACCCTAACCCTAACTCTCACCCTCACCCTCAGCCTAACCCTAAGACTAACACTAACCCTAACACTCACCCTCACCCTAACCCTAATCCTAAACCTAACCATAACCATAACCCTCACACTAACACTAACACTCACCCTAACACTAACCCTAACCCTCACCCTTACACTAACTCTAACACTAAACCTCACCCTGACCCTAACCCTAACCCTAAAACTCACCCTAAACCTAACCCTAATCCTCACCCTCACGCTAGCCCTCACCCTAACCCTAATCCTAACCCTAACCCTCATCATAACCCTCACCCTAACCCTAATCCTTACCCTCACAATAACCCTAACCCTCACCCTCAACCTCACCCTCAGCCTAAACCTAAGCATAACCCTAAACCTAACCCTAACCCACAGACTCACCCTCAGCGAAACTCTAATGCTAACCCTAACCCTAACTCTAACCCTAAGTGTCCCAGTAACCTTAACCCTAAACCTAACCTAACACTAACCCTAACCCTAACCATCAACCTAACCCTCCCCCTAACCCTAACTCTAACCCTAAACCTCACACTCACCCTAACCCTAATCCTAATCCTATCCCTAAACCTCACCCTAACCCTAAACCTAAACTCCAACCTTACCCTCACCCTCACCCTGTCCGTAACTGTAACCCTAAAGCTAACAATAACACTAAAATTAAACCTAAACCTAACCCTAACACTAATCCTATCCCTAACAATCACACTCAGCCTCACCCTCACTGCAAATGTAACCATAACCTTAACACTAACAATAATCCTAACACTAACCCTAATCCTAACCATCACACTCACCCTAACCCTCATTCTAACCCTAACCCTCACCCAAACTCTAACCCTCACACTCACCATAACCCTAACCCTCATCCTAACCCTCACCCTCACACTAACCCTCACCCTAAACCTCACCCTAACGCTAACCCTAACCCTCACCTTCACCCTAGCCCTCACCCTAACGCTAATCCTAACCCTAATCCTCATCCTAACACTAACCCTAACCCTAACCCTAACCCTCACCCTAACGCTAATCCTAACCCTAACACTCACCATCACTGTAACCTGAACCCTAACCCTCACCCAAACCCTAAAAATAACCCGAACCCTAACTCTCACCCTAAAGATAACCCTAACCCGCACCCTAACCCAAACCCTCACCCTTACACTCACCCTCAGCTTAACCCTTAGCCTTACCCTAACCCTAAGTCTAACCCAAACACTCACCCTAACACTAACCCTAATCCTAATCCTCACCCTAACCCTAAACCTCACCCTCATCCTAACCCTAAAACCAACACTAACACTAACCCTCACACTAACTCTCACCCTAACCCTAACTCTAACACTAAATCTCACCCTCACCTTCACCCAAACCCTAACCCTAACCCTAAACCTCATCCTAACCCTAAACCTAATCGTGACCCTAACCCTAACCCTAACCCTCACCCTCACCCTCACCCTAACCATAACACTAACCCTAACCCTAACCCTCACCCTAGCCCTAACTCTAACCCTATCCCTAAACATAAACCTCACCCTAAACCTAACCCTAACCCTCACCCTCACCATAACTGTAACCCTAACCCTAACCCTAACAATAACCCTAAACCTAACTCTAACCCTCATTCTAACCATAACCCTCACCTAACTCTAACCCTCACCCTAACACTTACCCTCACCTTAACACTAACCCTAACAATAACAATAATCCTCCAACTAATCCAAATTGTCACCCTAACCCTAAACCTCACCCTCACCCTATCCCTAACACTCACCCTCACCCTAGCCCTCACCCTAACCCTAACCCTCATCCTCACCCTAAACCTCACACAAACCCTAAAACTAATCCTCAATCTTAACCTCACCCTCACCCTAACCCTAACCCTAACCCCCAACCTAACCCTAACCCTCACCCTTACTGTAATCCTCACTCTCAGCCTAAACTTCAACTTTACCCTTACCTTAACACTGACACTAACACTCACCCTAACCCTAACCCTCATCCTAACCTTCACCCGGAATGTAACCCTAAGCATCACCCTAACCCTTACCCTCACCCTCACCAACAGCCTCATCCTAACCTTCACCCGGACTGTAACCCTAAGCATCACCCTAACCCTAACCCTCACCCACACCCAGAGCCTCAGCCTAACCCTAACACTAAGCCTAAACCTAACCCTATCCCTCACTCTCAACCTAAACCTAATCCTAACCCTAACCCTAATCCTAACCCTAAACATAACCCTAACCCTAACCATCACCCTCAACCTAATCCTCATCCCAACCCTCACTCTCAGCCTAACCGTAAGTCTAAGAATACCCCAAACCCTAACCATCACACTCACCCTCACCATAACCCTAATCCTCAACCTAACCCTAACCCTAACCCTAAACCTCAACCTAACCCTCACCCGAAACCTAAACCTAACACTAACCCTCACCCTTACCCTCGCCCTAAACCTAACTCTAACCCAAAACCTCACACTCACCCTAAATCTAACCCTAACCCTCAACCTCACCCTCACCCTCAACCTCACCGTAAATCTAACCCTAACCCTAACAATATCCGTAACCCTAACCCTAACCCTAATGCTCACCCTCACCGTAACCCTAAACCTAACCCAAGCCTCACCCTAACCCTAACCCTAACCCTCACCCTTACCCTAACCCTAAACCTCAGCCTCAGTCTCACCCTCACTGTGAACTTAAATTTAACCATAACACTAACAATAACCCTAACCCTAATCCTTACACTCACCCTCATACTAAACATCACCCTAACCCTAAACCTAAGCCTAATCCTAATGCTCGCCCTAATGCTAACTCTAAACCTCACCCTCACCCTTGCCCTCATCCTAACCCTAATCCTAACTCTAAACCTCATCCTAAACCTCAACCTACCCCTAACCCTAACCCTCACCCTAACTCTAACCCTCACCTTCAGCCTCACCCTCAGCCTAACCCTATGCGTAAGCCTAAACCTAAACCTAACCCTCACACTCACCCTCACCCTAACCCTAATCCTAACACTAACCCTAACCCTAAACCTAACCCTCACCCTAACCCTCCTCTAACCCTAAATCTAAACCTAAACCTCACCCTCAACCTAACCCTAACTCTAACCATAACCCTAAACCTAAACCTCAACCTAACTCTAACCTTAACCCTCACCCTCACCGTAACCATAAACCTAACCCTAATCCTAAAATAACCCTAATCCTAATACTAATCCTAACCCTAAACATAACTCTCACCCTAACACTCACTCTCACCCTAACACTTACCCTCACCCAAAAACGAACCCTAATCCTAACACTAACCCTCACACTAACCCTAACCATCAACTTAACCCTAAACCTCAAACTAACCCTATCCCTAATCCTCACCCTAACCCTAGCCCTCACCCTAACGCTTCCCCTCATGCTCACCCTAAACCTCACACTAACCCTAACACGAATACTCAATCTAACCCTCACACTAACCCTAACACTAATCCTCACCCTAACACTCACCCTAAACCTAACCCTCAATTTTAACCTTACTGTCACACTCACCCTATCCCTAAACCTAACCATCACGCTAACTCTAACACTCAACCTCAACCTCAGCCTCAGCCCTAACCTAAGCTTAAGCCTATCCCTAACCCTAACCCTCACCATCACCCTAGCCCTCACCCTAACCCTAATCCTAACCCTAACCCTTATCCTAACCCTAACCCTAACCCAAACAATAACCCTAACCATAACTCTAACCCTCATTCTAACCATAAGCCTCACCCTAACCCTAACCCTCACCCTAACAGTTACCCTCACCCTAACACTAACGCTAACCCTAACACTAACCCTCACACTAACACTAACCCTCACACTAACCCTAACACTCACTCTAACCCTAACACTCACCCTAACCCTAAACCTAACCCTCACCCTCACCCTAGCCCTCACCCTAAACCTAATCCTAACCCTAAACCTAATCGTAATCTAACCCTAACCCTAACCATCACCCTAAACCTAATCCTCATCCCGACACTCACCCTCAGCCTAACTCTAAGTCTAAGCCTCAGCCTAACCCTAACCCTCACCCTCACCCTCACCAAAACCCTAATCCTAAACCTAACCCCAACCCTAAACCACAACATAACCCTCACGCTAACAATAACCCTAACCCTCCCCCTCTCCCTCACCGTAACCATAACCCTAACCTTAAACCTAAAAATAACACTAACCCAAATACTAATCCTTACCCTAACTATAACTCTCACCCTAACCCTAACCTTCACCCTAACACTTACCCTCACCCTAAAACTAACCCTAATCCTAACGCTAACCCTCACACTTAACCCTCAACCTCAACCTAACCCTATCCCTAACCCTCACCATCACCCTAGCCCTCATCCTAACCCTACCCCTCATCCTCACTCTAAACCTCACACTAACCCTAATACTAATACTCAGTCTAACCCTCACCCTCACCTTAACCCTAACCCTAATCCTTACCCTAACCCTAACCCTCACCCTAAAACTTACCCAAAACCTAACACTAACCATAACCCTAACACTAACCCTCACACTAACCCTAACCCTCATCTTAACCCTCACCTGACCATAACCCTAATCATCACCCTAACTCTAACCCTCACCCACACCCTCACCATAACACTAACCCTCACAGTAACACTAACTCTAAACGTAAACATAAACGTAAACGTAAACGTAAACATAACACTCAGCCTAACCCTCATCCTCAGCCTAACCCTAAGCCTAAAGATAATCCTCACACTCACCCTCACCCTAACACTAATCCTAATCCTAACCATAACCATAACCCTAAACCTAACCCTAACCCTCACCCTATCCCTAACCCTAACACTAACCCTAACCCTAACCCTCACCCTAACACTAACTCTAACACTAAACCTCACCCTCACCCTAATCCTAACCCTAAAGCTCACCCTCACACTAACCCTAAACCTCACCCTCATGCTGGCCCCCACCCTAACACTAATCCTAACCCTAACCCTCATCCTAACCCTCAACCTAACCCTAATCCTAACCCTCACCCTAACCCTAAACCTCACCCTCAACCTCACCCTCACACTCACACTAACCCTCACACTCATCCTCACTCTAACCCTAACCATAACCCTATTCCTCACTCTAAAACTAACCCTCACCCTCACCCTCACCATCACCCTCACTGTAACCCTCACCCTATCCCAAACCATAAACATAACCATAACACTAAACCTCTGACCCTCACCCTCACCATCACCCTAAGCCTGACCCTACACCTAAGCCTAATCCTAAACCTAACCCTCACCCTCACCCTAACCCTAACCCTAACACTCACCCTCATCCTAACCCTAACCCTAACCCTCAGCCTAACCCTAACCCTAACACTAATGCTAACCCTAACCCTCACCCTCACAGTAAGCCTAACCCTCATACTAACCCTCACCTTAAATCTAAGCTTAACCCTAATGCTATCCCTAACACTCACCCTCTCCCTGAACCTCACTTTAACCCTTACCCTCACCCTAACCCTTACCCTAACCCTAACACTAAAACTAAACCTCACCCTAACCCTCACCCTAACCCTAATCCAAATCTAACCCTTACCCTAACGCTCACCCTAACCCTCAACCTAACCCTAACCCTCACCCTCACGCTAACCCTCACCCTAATCCTTACCCTCAGCTTAAACTTAACTCTAACCCTCACCCTCACCCAACCTAACCTGAAACCTAACCCTCACCCTAACCCTCACCCTAAATCTAACGTTATCCCTCACTGTCACCCTCACTTCAAACCTCATCCTAACCATTACCCTCACCATAACCCTAACCCTAACATAAACCTCACCATAACACTAACCCTCACCCTCACACTAACCGTCACCCACAACCTGAAACTCACCCTCATCCTAACCCTCACCCTAACCCTAACACTACCTTAAAACTCACCCTAACCCTAATCCTCAACCTGAACCTAACTCTAACCCTCAAACTCATACTAACCCTAACCCTCAACTTAACCCTCACCATAAACCTCACCCTAACCCTAACGCTAAACCTAACCCTCACTCTCACCCTAACACTTATCCTCACACTAACCCTAACCCTAACCCTCACATTAACCCTAACCCTCACCTTACACCTCACCCTACCCCTCACCCTAACCCTTAACCCTAACACTCACCCTAACCCTAAACCGAACCCGAACCCTCACCTTCACAATGACCCTCACCGTGACCCTAACCCTCACCTACACCCTCACCCTCACCCTCATCCTAACCCTCACCCTAAACATCACCCTCACCCTAAACATCACCCTAACCCTAACCTTTAACCTAATACTCACCCTAACCCTAATCCTCAAGTTAAATTTCACCCCAAACCCTAATACTCACCCTAACCTTAACCCTAAGCCTTTCCTAACCAAATCCCTCACCCTCACCCTAACCCTCAACCTAAACATCTCCCTCACCCTAAACCTCACCCTCACCCTAACCTGAAAACGAACCCTAATACTAACACTAGCCCTCACTCTCACCTTAAACCTAATCCTAACCCTAACCCTAACACTAAACCTGACCCTAATCCTAACCCTAAATCTCAACCTCACCATAACTGTCACACTAACCCTTACCCTCACCCTCAACCTCACCTAAACTTAACCCTAACATAAACCAACACCCTAACCCTCACCCTAACACTAACCATAACCCTACCCCTCAGCCTAACCGTCACCCTAAACCTAATACTCACCCAGTCTCTAACACTAACACTAACCCTCACCCTAACCCAAACACTCGCCTTACCCCTAATGCTAATATTAACCCTAAACCTCGCCCTAACCCTTACCCTCACCTTAACCCTATCCCTCACCATCAGCCTAACCCTCACCCTAACCCTTACCCTCACGCTAAACCTCACTCTAACCCTAACCCTAACACTAACACTAAACCTCACACAAACCATCACCCTACCACTAAGCCTAAACCTAACCCTCACTCTCACCCTAACCCTTACCCTTAACGAACCCTAACACTAATCCTCAGCCTAACTCTCATCCTAACCCTAACCGTAACACTAACCCTCACCCTGTCACCCTCAACCTCAAACTCACCCTCGGCCTAACACTAACCCTAAACCTAATACAAGACCTAACCCTAACACTCACCCTCAACCTAACTCTAAACCTAACCCTAAACAAAACCCTCACCCTAAGCCTAACCCTATCCCTTACCCTCACCCTAAAACTAACCCTAAACCTAATCCTAAGTCTCACCCTCACCCTAACCCTCACCCTCACCCTAACCCTAAACCTAACCCTCAGCCTAACCCTCATCCTAACTCTAACCCTAACCCTCAACCTAACCTTAACCCAAACCCTAAACTTAACCTTTACCCAAACGCTAATCCTCACCCTCACTCTCAACCTCACCATCACCCTCACCGTAACCCACACCCTCACCCTCAGCCTAACCCTAACCATAACCCTATCCCTCACCCTAAACCTAACCCTCACCCTCAACATCACTCTTACCCTAACCCTCACCCTCACCCTAACCCTAACCATAACCCTAAACCTCATCCTAATCCTAACCTGACCCTCACCCTCACCCTAAGCCTAACCCTACACCTAACCCTAATCCTAAACCTAACCCTCTCACTCACCCTCACACTAAAACTAAACCTCACCCTAACCCTAAGCCTAACCCTAGACCTCAACCTAACCCTAACCCTCACCTACACCCTAGCCCTCACCCTCACCCTAACCCTCACCTTCACCCTAAACATCATCCTAATCTTCACCCTCACCCTAACCCTAACCCTAATCCTCACCCTAACCCTAATCCTCACCTTAAACCTCAGCCTCACCCCAATCCTGACGCTAACCCTAAACCTAAGCCTTTCCTAACCTAAACCCATTTCCTCAACATAACCCTCACACTAAACCTCTCCCTCACCCTAGCCCTCACCCTAAAACTAACCCTAACCCTAACCCTCACCCTCAACCTCACCCCCACCCTCAGCCTAACCCTATCCCTAACCCTAATCCTAACTCTAAACCTAACCTTGACCCTCACCCTTACCGTAACCCTAACCCTTACCCTCATCCTTACCGTTACCCTAACCCTAACCATCACACTAACCCTAATCCTAAACCTAAACCTAACCATAATGCTAACACTAGCCCTCACCCTCACCCCAACCCTAATCCTAACCCTAAACTTCAGACTAAGGCTAACCCTAAATCTAATGCTAACCCTAAACATCAAAATCACCCTAACAATCACCCTAAAACTTACCCTCACTCTCAACTTCACCCTAATGCTAACCCTAACCCTAACCCTCACCCTAACCCTCACACTAACCCTAAACCTACCCTTCAGCCTAACACTCACCCTAAACCTAACCTTAACCGTAATTTTCACCCTATCCCTAAACCTAACCCTAAACGTCAGCCTAAACCTCACACTCACCTTCAACCTCACCCTCACCCTCTATCTCACCCTAAACCTAATCCTACACCTAAACCTCAGCCTAACCCTAACCCTAACCTTAATGCTAACCCTAAACATCAACCTCACCCAAACCCTAACCCAAACCCTCACCCTAACGCTCACACTAACCCTAAACCTAACACTCACCCTAAACCTCACCCTAACCCTAATCCTCACCCTATCCCTAACCCTCACCCTACACCTCAGCCTAAACCTCACACTCACCCTCACCATCACCCTCACCCTGAACCTCACCCTAACCCTAACCCTACCCCTAAACCTCAGCCTAACCCTAACCCTAACCTTAATGCTAACCCTAAACCTCAACCTCACCCGAACCCTAACCCTAACCCTCACCGTCACCCTCCTACTCATCCTCACCCTAAATCTCACGCTCAACCTCACCGTCACCCTAAACCTCAACATCATCATAAACATCACCCTAACCCTAAACCTAACGCTAACCCTAACCTTACCCTAACCCTAAACTTAACCCTAACCCTCACACTAAACCTAACCCTAAGCCTAACCCTGACCCTAACCATAACCATAACCCTAACCCTAAGCCTAACACTAACCCTTACCCTAACCCTAACACTTACCCTAACCCTAACACTAACCCTAACCCTCACCCTAAACCTTATGCTAACCCTAACCCTCACCTTCACCCTAATCCTCACCCTAACCCTGATCCTCACACTAACCCTAACCCTAACCTTCAGCGTCACCCTCACGCTAAACCTAAACCTAAAACTAACCCTCACCCTAAACCTAACCCTTACCCTAACCCTAACCCTAACCCTCACCCTCACCCTAATCCTAAACCTAACCCTCACCCTAACCCTAACCCTTACCCTATACCTAACCCTACTCCTCAACCTAACCCTCACCCTCGCCCTAATCCTAACCCTAAACCTCACTCTAAACATAACCCTAACCCTAACACTCACCCTAACTCTAAACCTAACGCTCACCCTAACCCTAACCGTAACCCTTACCCTAAACCTAAACCTAATCCTAAACCTAACCCTAACCCTATCCCTAACCCTCACCCTCAACCTCATCCTAAACCTAACCCTAACCCTAACTCTCAACCTAACCCTAACCTGAATCCTAACCCTAACCCTCACCGTCACCATCACCCTCACCCTAAACCTCAACCTCAAACTCACCTTCACCCTAACCCTCAAACTAACCCTAACCTTCACCCTAACCCTAACCCTCTGCCTAACCCTAACCCTACCCCTCACCCTAACAATCACCCTAAACCTAACCCTCACCCTAACCCCAATCCTAAACCTCACCCTCACCCTAACCCTCACCGTCACCCTATACCTCACCCTAAACCTAACCCTGACCCACAACCGAACCCTCAACCTCACCCGAACTCTCACGCTCACCCGAACCCTCATGCTCTCCCTCACCCTCACCCTCACTCTAACCCTCACCCTCAACCTAACACTCAACCTAAACCTCATCCTCACCCTAATCCTCACCCTAACCCTAACCCTAACCCTTACCTAACCAAAACCCTCAACCTCACCCTCACACTCACCCTAACACTCACCCTCACAATAGCCCTCACCCTAAACCTAAACCTTACCCTAAACCTACCCTAACCCTCAGCCTAAACCTTAGCCTCAACCTAACCCTAACCCTAACTCTCACCGTAACCCTAAAACTCACCCTAACCCTAACATTAAAGCTCACCCTAACCCTCACCCTCCTTCTCACCCTCACCCTAATTCTCACCCTAACCCTGATCCTCACACCAACCCTAAACCTAAACCTAACCCTAAGCCTCACCCTCACTCTCACCCTAACCCTAACCATAATTCTAACCCTAATCCTAACCCAAACCCTCATGATCACCCTCACCCTAATTCTCACCCAAACCCTATCACTCATCCTCACTCTCACCTAACTCTAACCCTAACCCTAATCCTAATTCTAACCCTCACCATCACACTCATCCTAAATCTAAGCCTAACCTTAACCCTTACACAGACCCTCACCCTCACACTAACCCTAACCCACACCCTCACCCTAACCCTAACCCTAAGACTCAACTCTCACCCTAAACCTCACCCTAAAACTAACGCAAACCCTAAACCTCACCCTCATCCTACCGCTCAACCTAACCCTAACTCTACCCCTAACTCTAACCCTAAACTTCACCTTCACCCTCACCCTCACACTCAACCTCAGCCTAATCCTAACCCTAACTCTAATACTAACCCTAAATCTAACCCTAACTCTACCTCTACCCCTAAACCTAGACCTCACCCTCACTCATAACCTCAACCTCAGCCTAACCCTAACCCTAAGCCTAATCCTAAACCTAACCCTCACACTCACACTCACCCTAACTCTAAACCTAACCCTCATGCTCACCCTAAGTCTAGCCTTAACCCTCACCCTCACCCACACCCTAACCCTAAAACTACCCCTCAGCCTAACACTAACCCTCACCCTCAACCCAACCTTGATGCTAACACAAATGCTCATTCACAACCTAAGCCTCAGGCTAAACCTTACCCTCACCATAACCCTATCCCTCACCCTCCCCCTAACCGTCACCCTACTCCTTCTCACCTAACCCTCACCCTAACCCAAACCCTAAACCTAAACTTCACCCTAACCTTCACCCTAACCCTAACACTAACCCTCACCCTAACACTCATCCTAATCCTAAACCTAACCTTAACCCTCACCCTCACACTAAATGTCATCCTAACCCTTACGCTCCCCCAAACCTTAAACGTTACCCTAACCCTAACCATCACCCTAACCCTAACCCTCACCCTAACCCTAACCCTAACCCTCACCTTAAACCTCAACCCCACACTAATCCTCACCCTAAACCTAACCCTAGACCTATCCTAAACAAAAACATCACCCTCACCCTAGCCCTCACCCTAAATCTAACCCTAAACTTAACCCTCACCCTCACCCTCACCCTCACCCTCAGCCTCACCTTCAGCCTCACCCTAACACTAAACCTAATCCTAACCCTAACCCTGACCCTCACCCTCACTCTAACCCTAAACCTAACTTGCACCCTAACCCTAAACTTAACACTCAACCTAACCCTAACCCTAACCCTAAGGCAAATCCTAAACCACACCCTCAACCTAACCCTGACCCTAACCCTAACCCTTACCCTCACCCTCACTCTCAACCTAAACCTAACACTTACCCTCACCCTAACCATCACCCAACCCTAACCTGAACCCTAACCCTCACCCTAACCCCCAATCTAACCTTCACACTAACCCTAACGCTAACCCTAACAATCAGTCTCAACCTAACACTCACCCTAACGCTTATCCTCACACTAACCCTAAACCTAACCGGAACACTCACACTAAGCCTAAACCTCATCCTAACCTTAACCCTACCTCTCACCCTAACACTCACCTTAACCCTAACCCTAACACTCAACCTAACACTAACCCTCACCCTCACCCTAATCCTCACCCTAAACCTAACCCTAACACTTACCTAACCTCACCCTCACCCTCACCCTCAGCCTAACCCTTACCCTAACCCTAACTCTTACCCTCACCCTAAACCTAACCCTCACCGTAACCCTCCCACTCACCCTCACCCTCACCTTAACCCTCACGCTCAACCTCACCCTCACCCTAACCCGCACCGTCACCCTAAACATCACCCTAACCCTAAACCTCATGCTAACCCTAACCTTACCCTAACCCTAAACTTAACCCTAACCCTCACCCTAACCCTAACCCTAAGCCTAACACTCACCCTAACCCTAACCCTAACCCTAACCCTAAGCCTAACCCTAACCCTTACCTAACCCTAATCCTTACCCTAACCCTAACCCTAACCCTCACCCTAAACCTTATGCTAACCCTAACACTCACACTCACCCTAATCCTCACCCTAACCATTATCCTCACACTAACCCTAAGCCTAAACCTCAGCATCACCCTCACCCTAACCCTAAACGTCACCAACACCCTAACATTCACACTCACCCTAACCTGAATCCTCATCCTCACCCTAACCCTAACCCTAACCCTCACCCCAACCCTAACCCTCACCCTAAACCTAACTTTAAAACTCACCCTCACCCTAATCCTAACCCTAACCCTTACCTTAACCCTCACCCTAACCCTTAATTTAACCCTAACACTCACTCTCACCCTAATCCTCAACCTAACCCTTATCCTTACACTAACCCTAACCCTAACCCTCACCTAGTACTAACCATAACCCTCACACTAACCCTCACCCTAGCCCTCACCCTCACCCTCGACCTCACCCTAAACTTAATGCTAAACTTAACACTCACCTTCACGCTTACCCTCACCCTCACCCTCACCCTCAGCTTCACCCTAACCCTAAACCTAATCCTAACCCTAACCCTGACCCTCACCCTCACTCTAAACCTAAACCTAACCTACACCCTAACCCTAACCGTAACCCTAATGCTAACCCTAACCCTCAACCTCACCCTAACACTCAATCTGACCCAAACCCTAATGCTAACCCTAACCCTCACCCTCACCCTAACCCTTACCCAAACCATTACCTAACACTCACCCTCACCCTAACCCTAAATGTAACCATCACCCTAACCCTAACCCTAACCCTAACCCTAACCCTACCCCTCAGCCTTCCCCTCACCCTCACCCTAACGCTCACCCTCACCCTAACACTGATGCTAACCCTAACCCTCCACCTCACCCTAACCGTCGCCCTAACCCTTACCCTCACCATAACCCTATACCTCAACCTCAACCTAACCCTCACCCTAAACCTTTCACTCACCCTAACCCTCACCGTACCCTAACCCTAACCCTAACCCTCACCCTAACCCTAAGCCCAGCCCTAACCCTCAGTCTCACACTAACCCTCACCCTAACCCTTATACTCACCCTAACCCTAACCCTAACCCTAACCGTAACCCTCACCCTAAGTCTAAATCTCATCCTAACACTAATCCTACCTCTCACCCTAACAATCACCCTAACCCTAACCCGAACCCAAACCCAAAGACTAACCCTAACCCTAATCCTCCCCTGAACCCTAACACTCCCGGTCACCCTAAGCCACACCCTTACCCTAACCCTCACCTACACCCTAACAATTCCCCTTCCCTGAACCCTAACTCTCACCCTAAACCTCACACTCATCCTAAACATGACCCTAACCCATACCCTCACCCTAACCCTCACCCTCACCCACACCCTAACCCTCACCCACACCCAAAACCTCTCACTCTCTCTAACATCGACCTTCAGCTTAAACATCACCCTAACCCTCACTCTCACCCTAACCCACACTCTAACACTTACCATCACCCTAACCCTAACCCTAACCGTAACCCTCACACTCAAAACTAACACTCACACTAATTCTAACCCTAAATCTACCCAGCATCCTAACCCTCAGCCTAACCCTAGCCGTGAGTGCTAGGGTGATCCTCACTCATACCTTCAACCTGAGCCTAACCCTAAACCTAACCCTAATTCTAAACCTAACCCTCACACTCACACTCACACTCACCCTAACCCTAACCCTCAACCTCACCCTCACCCTCACCCTAACACTTAACCTCACCCTAAACCTAACCCTAACTCTAACCCTCACCCTAACCCTAAACCTAAAGCTCACCTTAACCCTAACCCTTCCCCTAATTCTCAACCTAATCCTAAACCTAACCCTAAACTTAACCCTCATCCTCACCCTCAATCTCAACCTAACCCTAACCCTAACCTTAACTATCACCCTAACCCTAACCCGAATCCTAACACTAACCCTCACCGTCACCATCACCCTCACCCTAACTCTCAACCTCAAACTCAACTTCACCCTAACCCTCAAACTAACCGTAACCCATACCCTAACCCTAACCCTCTCCCTAACCTTAACCGTACCCCTCACCCTAAACCTAACCCTAACCCTCACCCTCACCCTAACCCTTACCCTAACCCTAATCCTAACTCTAACCTTAACCTTCACCCTAACCCTAACACTCACCATAACCCTAACCCTTACCCTATACCTAACCCTCAGCCTCAAACTAACCCTAACCCTTACCCTACACCTAACCCTCAGTCTCAACCTAACCCTAACCATAACCCTCACCATAACCCTAACTCTCACCCTAACCCTGAGCCTCACCCTAACCCTCAAACTCACCCTAATCCTCACCATAACCCTAAACATAACCCTTACCTAACCGAAACCCTCAACCTCACCCACACACTCACCCTAAAACTCACCCGGACCATAGCCCTCACCGTAAACCTAAACTTCACCCTAACCCTAAGCCTAAGCCTCACTCTCACCCTCACGCTAACCCTCACCATGACCCTAACCCTAATCTTAAACCTAAACGTCATGCTCACCCTCACCCTAATTCTATCCTAAACCCTAACCCTCACCCTCAATCTCACCTAACTCTAACCCTAACCCTAATCTTAATTCTAATGCTCACCCTCACCCTCACCCTAAATCTAACCCTAACCCTTACCCAGACCCTCACCCTCACACTAACCCTAATCCTCACCCTATCCCTAAACGTAACCCTAACCCTCACACAAACCCTCACCCTCAACCTAACCCTAATGCTAACCCGAACCCAAACCCTCACAATAACCCTCATCCTAACCCTTACCCTCACCCTAACCCTAACACTCACACTCAAAATAACTCTCAATGTAACCCTTACCCTCACCCTTACCCTACACGAAACATTAACACTAAACCTCACCCTAACCCTCACCCTAACCCTAACCCTCACCCACACCTCACCCTAAACATAACTGTAACCCTAACCCTCACCCTCAACGTCACTCTCAACCTCACCCTGACCCTCAACCTCACCCTAACCCTAACCTTCACCGTCACCCTAAAAATCACCCTAAGCCTAACCCTCACCCTAACCCTAACCCTTACCCTAATGTAAGCCTAATCCTAACCTTCACCCTAACTTAACCCTAACCCTAATGCTAACCCTAAACATCAACCTCACTCTGATCCTCAACCCAACCGTTACCCTCACTATCAACCTCAACCTGAACATAACCCTAATCCTAACCCTCACCCTAACCCTAACCCTCACCGTAACGTTAAACCTAACCCTAGCCCTCACCCTTACCCTCACCCTAAACCTAACCCTAACCCTAATCCTCACTGTATCCCTAAGCATAACCATGACACTCACCCTAACCCTCACCCTCCCAGTAACCCTAATGCTAACATTAATCCTCAACCTCAACCTAAACCTCGCCCTAACCCTTACCCTCACTCTAAACCTCATCCTCACATTAACCCTAACCCTAACCCTAATACTAACACTAGCCCTCACCCTCACCCTAACCCTAATCCTAAGCCTAACCCTAATGCTAACCCTAAACCTCAACCTCTCCATAACCCTCACCTTAATCCTAACCCTCACCCTCAACCTCACCCTAACCCTAACCCTAACATTAACCCACTCCCTAACCCTCACCCTAACACTAACACTAACCCTACCCCTCAGCCTAACCCTCACCCTAAACCTAACCCTAACCTTAATCCGTACCCTATCCCTAACCCTAACTCTAACCCTCACCCTAACCCTGACCCTCACCATACCCCTAATGCTAACATTAACCCTCAGCCTCACCCTAAACCTCGCCCTAACACTTACCCTCATTTTAACATCATCCATCACCATCAACCTAACCCTAACCCTAACCCTTACCCTCACCCTAACCCTCATTCTAACCCTAACCCTAACACTAACACTAAATGTCACCCTAACCGGCACCCTAACCCTAAGCCTAAGCCTAACCCTCACTCTCACCCTAACCCTTACCCTTACCAAACCCTAACCCTAAACCTCAGCCTAACCTTCATCCTAACCCTAAACCTAACCCTCACCCTAACCGTCACCCTCACCCTCAACCTCACCCTCAGCCTAACCCTAAACCTAACCCTAATACAAAACCTAACCCTTACCCTCACCCTCACCCTAACTCTAAACGTAACCCTAACCAAAACCCTCACCCTAACCCTAGCCCTATCACTTACCCTCACACTAAAACTAACCCTAACCCAAATCCTAAGCCTCACCGTCACCCTAACCCTTATCCTCACCCTAAACCTAAACCTAACCCTCAGCCTAACTCTCAACCTAAACTAAACCCAAACCCTAAACTTAACCTTCACCCAAACCCTAACCATAACCCTATCACTCACTCTAAACCTAACCCTCACACTAACCCTAACCCTCACAGTCACCCTAACACTCACCCTAACCAACACCCTAACTCTAACCCTCACCCTCACCATAACCCTAACCCTAAACATAACCCTAACCCTAACCCTCAACCCCACACTCAGGCTAACCCTAACCCTAGCAATTAATCCTAACCCTAACCCTAACCCTCACCCTCACCCTCACCCTTACCCTAAACTTAACCCTAACCCTTACCCTAAACATAACCCTAACCCTATCCCTCAGCCTAACCCTCACCCTAACCCTAACTCTAACCATAACCCTCACGCTAAACCTCATGCTCACCATAACCCTAATGCTAACATTAACCCTCAACCTCACCCTAAACCTAGCCCTAACCCTTACCCTCACCATAACCATATCCTTCATACCCACACTAACACTCACCCTAACACTTTCCCTCACCCAACCCTATCCCTAACCCTAACACTAACCCTCACCCTAACCCTCACCCTAAACCTCACCCTAACCCTCACCCTAACCCTAAGCTAACCCTAACCCTCACCCTCACCATAACCCTCACCCTAACCCTTATCCTCACCCTAACACTAATCCTAACCCTCAGCCAAATCCTGATCCAAACCCTAACCCTAACCCTATCCCTCACCCTAACATTAACCCTAACCCTAACCCTAACTCTCAACCTAACCCTCAAACTCACCCTCACCCTTAACCTCACCCTCAGAGTAAACCTAAACCTAATCCTAATCCAAAACCTAATCCTCACACTCACTCTCATCTTAAATCTAAACCTAACGGTAACCATCACCCTCACACTAACCCTCACCCTCATCCTCACCCTCACCTTAAACTTCTCCCTAACCCTTACCCTCCCACTAAACCTAAACCTAAACCTGCCCCTCACCCTTACCCTCACCCTAACACTAATTGTCACCCTAACACTAACCCTAAACCTACCCCTCACCTTATCCTTCACCCTAAACTTAACCCTAAGCCTAACCATCACCCTAACGCTAACCTGAATCCTAAACCTATCCCTCACCATCACCCTAAACCTTACCCTCACCCTGAGCCTAAACCTAACGCTCAGCCTACCCCTCATCCTAACCCTAACTCTAACCCTAACCCTCACCCTCACCTTAACCCTAACCATAACCCTAACCCTCACCCAAACCTTAAAACTCACCCTCACCCTCAACCTCACCCTCAGCATAACCCTAAACCTAACCCTAATTCAAACGCTAACCCTCAACCTCACCCTCATCCTAACTCTAACCCTAACACTAACCCTCACCCAAACCCTAACCCTAATACTAACCCTCACCTTAAGCATCACCCTAATACTAAACCTAACCCAAACCCTCAACCTATCGCTCACCTCACCCTAAACCTAACCCTAACCCTCACTCTCACTGTAAACAAAACCCTAACACTAACCCTCACACTAACACTAACCCTCACCCTCACCCTAACCCTAACCCTCAGCCAAACCCTCATCCTAAACCTAACCCTAACCCTCAACCTAACCCTAACCCTAACCCTCACGCTAAACCTAACCCTCACCCTCAGCCTAACCGTACACCTAATTCTAACCCTAACTCTAACCCTCACCCTCTCTCTAACTCTAAACCTACCCCTAACTCTGACCCTCACCCAAACCCTAACCCTATCCCTAGCCCTCACCCTAACCCTAAACCTCACCCTAACGCAAACCCTAACATGCACCCTCACCCTAACCCTAACCCCCACCCTAAACCTCAGCCTAACCCTAATCCTAACGCTAACCCTCACCCTAAACCTATCCCTCACCCTCAGCCTAACCGTACACCTAATCCCAACCCTAACTCTAACCCTAATCCTCACATTTCGCCTAACCCTAACCTTAACCCTAACGCTCACCGTAAGCCTAACACTCACTCTCACCCTAACACTCAACATCACCTTAACCATAACCCTAACCCTAAACTTCACCCACACTGTAACACACACCCTCACCCGAACCTGAACCCTCACCCTAAACCTAACCCTCACCCTAACCCTCACCCTAAATCTCACCTAAACCGTAATGCTAACCCGAACCTTCAGTCTCACCCTAACCCTCACCCTAACCCTTATCCTCACACTAACCCTAACCGAACCCTAACGTCACATTAAACCTAACCCTCAACCTAACCCTAACCCTCCCTCTCACCCTAATTCTTTCCCTAACCCTCACCCTAAAACTAACCATAATCCTCACCTTCACCTTAAACCTCACTGTCCCCCTAACCCTAACCCTAACCCTCACCAACACCCTCACCCTCACCCTCACCCTCACCCTAACCGTCACCCTCACCCTAAACATCACCCTAAACCTAAACCTTACCCTAAACCTAACCCTAATCTTCACCCTAACCCTAATCCTCACCTTAAACCTCACCCTCACACTAATCCTCACTGTAAACCGAACCCTAAGCCTTTCCTAACCTAAAACCTCACCCTCACCCTAACCCTCACCCTAGCCCACACCATAAACCTAACCCTAACCCTAACCCTCACCCTCACCCCCATAATCAGCCTAACCCTAACCTTAACCATAATCCTAACCCTACCCTAAACCTAACCCTCTAAATAAACCTAACCGTAACCCTAATGCTAACCCTAAATATCACCCTCAACCTAACTCTAACACTAACCCTCACCCTAACCCTAACACTAACCCTAATGCTATCCCTAAACCTCACCCTCACCCTAACCCTCACTGTAAACTTTACCATCCCCATTACCCTCACTCTAACACTAATCCTACCCCTCAGTCTAACCCTCACCCTAACCCTATCTCTAACTGTAATCCAAACACTAACCCTCACACTGAACCTCACCCTAACTCTAACCCTAACCCTAACCCTAACCCTAAGCCTATACCTAAACCTCACCCTAACCCTAACCCTAATCCTAAACCTAACCATCACCCTCACCATCACCATAACCCTAACTCTCTCTGTATTCCTAAACCTAACCCTAGCCATCACCCTAAAACTTACCCTCACACTCAACCTACCTTAAGCCTCAACCTGAACCTAACCCTCACCCTAAGCCTTACCCATGCCCTGACTCTAAACCTAACTCCAGCCCTAAATCTCACCCTAACCCTAACCCTATCCCTAACCCTCACCCTAATCCTAACACTCACACTAACCCTAACCCTAACCCTTAACCTCACCCTCACCCTAACACTAACCCTCACCCTAACCCTAACCCTAACCCTAACTCTAACCCTAACACTCACACTCACCCTAAACCTTACACTAGCACTTACTCTCACCATAACAATAACCCTAACCCTAACCTTAATTCTAACACTAACCCTAACACTAACCGGCACCCTCACCATCACCCTAACACTAATCCTCACCCTCATCCTAAAAAGTACCATCACTTTAACCCTAAACCTAACCGTCACCCACACCCTCACCCTCACCCTCACCCGAACCCTCACCCGAACCCTCACTCTCACCCTAAGCCTAACCAGAACCCTCACCCAACCCTAACTCTAACTCTAACCCACACCCTCACCCTAACCCTAACACTAACCCTAACCCTTACCCTAACCCTTAACCTAGACCTAACGCTAGCCCTACCCCTCATTCTCACACTAACCCTCACACTAAGCCTTATCCTCACACAAACCCTAACCCTAAAACTAACCCTCACACTAACCCTAACGCTCACCCTAACCATTACCCTACCCCTGACCCTAAACCTCACTCTAACCCAACCTAAAACAAATGATAACCCTAACCCTCACCCACAACCTAACCCTCAAACTAAACCTTATCCTCACACTAACCCTAACCCTAATGCTAACCCTAACCCTCACACTAACCCTAAACCTCACCCTAACCCTAACCCTACCCCTCACCCTAAACCTAACCCTGACACTCACCCTGACACTAACCCTCTACCTAACCCTCCCCCTCTCCTAATCCTCACCCTAACCTTAACCCTATCCCTTGCCTACCGAAACTCTCAGCCTCACACTCAACCTAAACCTCACCCTCACCCTAGCCCTCACCCTATCCCTAACCGTACCCCTCAACCTAACACTTACCCTCACTGTAACCCTAACCCTCACACTAACCCTAACCCTCACCCTAACCCTAACCCTACCCCCTCACACTAACCCTCACCCTAACCCTCACCCTAACCATAAACCTCACCCTCAACCTAACCCTAACCCTCACATTCAACCTAACCCTCACCGTCACCCTAACACTCAATTTAACCCTAACCCTCACCCACACCCTAACCCTCACCATCACCCGACCCCTAACCCCACCCTAACTCTAAACCTCACTCTAAACATAGCCATAACACCAACACTCACCCATATCCTAACCCTAACCCTCAACTTAACACTAACACTCACACTAACCCTCAAACTCAACCTAATCCTCACCCTAAAATTAACCCTGAACCTTACCTAACCGAAACCCTTACCCTCACCCTCACCCTTACCCTCACCCTCACCCTAGGCCTTAACCTAACCCTAACCCTAACCCTCACCCTAAATCTCCCCCTCCCACTCAGCCTAACCCTAAACCTAACCCTAATCCTAACCCTAACCCTCAACCCCATCCTCACTGTAACCCTAACACCAACGCTAATGCTGAACCTCACCCTCACCCTCACCCTCACCCTAACTCTAACCCTAAAAATAACCCTAACCCTAACCGTAACCCTCACCCACACCCTAGCCCTAACCCTAAAACTCACCCTAACCCTAATCCTAACCCTAAGCCTCACAATCACACTCACCCTAACCGTCACCCTCACGCTCACCCTCACATCACACTAACCCTAACACTAAATCTAACCCGCACCCTAACACTCACCGTCACCCTACCCTCACCCTAAACCTAACTCTCAACCACACCTTAACCCTCACGATCAATCAAACCCTGACCCTCACCCTGAAACTCACCCTCACCCTAACACTCACCCTCATAATAAACATCACCCTAACGCTAAACTTCACCCTAACCCTAACCCTCAACCTAACCCTAACCCTCACCCTAACCATAACCCTCACCCTAACCCTAACCCTCACCCTAACCAAAACTCTCAACCTCACTCTAACCATAACCCTAACACTAATCGTAACACTAAATCTCACCCTCACCTTCAAACTCCCCCTAAACCTAACCCTAAACCTAACGCTCACCCTAACCATTATCCTAACTCTAATGCTAACCCTAACCCTCACCTTCACCGTAAACCTCTCCCTAACCCTTAACCTCACCATAATCCTAACCCTAACCCTAATCCTCAGCCTAACCCTAAACCTCACACACACCTAACCCTCACCATCACCCGAACCCACATCCTCACCCTAAAATGCACACTAAGCAAAACCCTAACCCTAATCCTAAACCTAACCCTCATACTCACCCTCACACTAAACCTAACCCTAACCCTTAACCTAACCTTCACGCTCACCCTCACCGTAACACTCACCTTCACCATAAATATCAACCTAACCCTAACCCTCAGCCTAAACCTAACCCTACGCTCACCCTAAACCTAACCTTCACCCTAACGCTCACCCTATCCCTAATGCTAACCCAACACCTCACCCTCACCCTAACCCTCACCCTAACACTTCTCCTCACAATGAACCTAATCCTAAACCTCACCCTAACCCTCACACTAACCCTAATCCTCACCATATCACTAACCCTAACCCTAACCCTCAACCTAATCCTTAACCTCACTCTAACCTTAATTCTTACCCTCACGCTAAACCTCACCCTAAACATTACCCTCACCCTAACCCGCCAACTAACCCTAACCCTAAACGTACGGCGCACCGTAATCCTCACCCTAACCATAACCCTAACCCATAACCTCAACCTGAACCTAACCCTCACTCTCACCATAACCCTCAACCTAACCCTTATCTTCACATTAACCCTAATCCTCAACCTCACCCTAAGCCTCACACTAACCCTTATCATCACCCTATCCCTAACCCTAACCCTAACCCTCACCCTAACCTCAACCTAACCCTAAACCTCACCCTCACCCTAAACCTCACCCTAAACCTTACCCTCACCCTAACCTGCAAACTTACCCTAACCCTAAAACTACGGCTCACCCTAGCCCTCCCCCTAACCATAACCCTAACCTTAACCCTCACACTAACCCTAACTTTCACCCTCACCCTAACCCTGCCCCTAATCCTTACGCTCACACTAACCCTATCCCAAACTCTCACCCTAACTCTAATTCTCAACAGAACATTCACCCTCACCCTAACCCTCACCTCACACTAGACCTCAACATAACCATAACCCTCATGCTCACCGTAACCCTAATGCTAAAATTAACCCTCAACCTCACCCTAAAACTTGCCCTAACCCTTACCCTCACCATAACCCTATCCCTCCCCCTTACCCTAACTCTCACCCTAACCCTTTCCCTCACCTTAACCCTAACCCAGCCCTAAACCTATCCCTAACCCTAACCCTCACCCTAATCCTAAGACTAATCCTAACCCTCAGCCTCACCATAAACCTCACCCTAAACCTTACCCTCACCCTAAACCTAAACCTAACCCTCAGCCTAACCCTTATACTAATCCTAACCCTAACCCTAACCCTCAACTTAACCTTAACCCTAACCCTAACCCTAACACTCACACTAACCTTAACCCTCACCTTGACCCTCAACCTCACCCTCAGCCTAAGCCTAACCCTAATCCAAAACCTAACCCTTAACCTCATTCTCACCCTAAATCTAAACCTAACCATAACCATCACCCTCACCCTAACCCTCACCCTCATCCTCCCCCTCACCCTTACCCTCTGCTTAACCCTTATCCTCACACTAACTCTAACTCTAAACCTAACCCTCACCCTAACCCTCACCCCAACACTAACCCTAATCCTCACCTTAACCCTCACCCTAACCCTAACCCTAATGATCACACTAACCCTAATCCTCATCCTAAAGCTAACCCTCACCGTCACCCTAACCCTTACCCTAACCCTAAGCCTAAACCTCACCGTCAGCCTAACCCTCATCCTAACTCTAACCCTAACGCTCACCCTCAGCCTCAACCTAACCCTCACACTCACCCGAAACCTACCCTAAATCTAACCCTACCTTCTCCCTACCCCTCATCCTAACCCTAACGCTAACCATAACCCTCAACCTAACCCTAACCCTACCCCTAATGCTAAACCTCACCCTAACCCTAATCCTCACCCTCACCCTAACCCTCACCCTCAACCGAACCCTCATCCTCAACTGAACCCTCATCCTCAGCCTAACCCTCACCCTCACTCTAAACATCACCCAAACCCTAACCCTCACCCTAACCCTAACACAAACCCTAATCCATACACTCACACTCACAGTAACCCACACCCTAACGCTTATTCTCACCCTAACACTAACCTTCAACCTAACCCTAACCAAAACCCTCACACTAACCATAACCCTCACTCTAATCCTAACCCTTACCCTGACCCAAACTTTCACTCTCACCCTGACCCTCACCCTCAGCTTAACCCTAACCCTAATCCTATTCCTAATCCTAAACCTCACACTCACCCTAAACCTAATCTTTACCCTAAACCTCACCTTCCCTCTCACCTGATCCCTAACCCTCACCCTCACCCTAAACATCACCCTAACCCTAAGTCTCACTCTAACCCTAACCCTGACCCTGAACCTAACCTCAGCTTAATCCTCATCCTCACCCTAATCCTCACACTAACCCTAACCTTTACTTAGCCGAAACCCTCACCCTCACCCTCAGCCTAACTCTCACCCTCACACAAGCCCTCAACCTAACCCTAACTTTAACCCTAAACATCAGCCTCAACCTCCCCTTCCTCAGCCTTAACCTAAACATAACCCTAATACTAACCCTGACCGTCAACCCCACCCTCACCTTAACCCTAACCCTAACTCTAACAATAACCCTCACCCTCATTCTAACCCTAATCTTAACCCTAACAATAACTCTAACCCTAATCCTAAAACTCACCCTAACCCTAATCCTAACACTTACCCTCAACCTTACCCTCACCCTCATTCTAAGCCTCACCCTCACGCTGACCCTCACCATCACACTAAATCTCACAAAATCCCTAACCCTCACCCTAGCCCTAACCCTAACCCTCACCCTCACTTTCCCCCTCACCTTCAGCCTAACCCTAACTCTAACATTAATCCTAAACTAACCTCACTCTCACTCTCATCCTACCCCTCACCCTCAACCTCACCCTCACCCTCACACTAAACCTCAACCTCACCCTAAACATCACCTTAACCCTAACCCTTACACTGAACCTAACCCTAACGCTCAGCCTAAACCTCATCCTCAAACTAACCCTCACCCTAAACATTATCCTCACACTAACCCTAACCCTAACCCTAACCCTAACCTTCACACTAACCCTAAAACTCACCCTAACCGTATCACGACACCTGACCATAACTCTCACCCTAAAGCTAACCCTAATCCTAACACTCACCCTAACCCTAACTCTAAACCTAACCGTCACCCTCACCCTGATCCTCACCATCACCCTAACACTCACCCTAAACCTAACCCTCACCCTAAACCTAACCCTCAACCTTAACCTAACCCTCACCCTGACCCTCACCCTAACCCTAAAGCTAGCCCTCACCCTAACCCTTACTTTAACCCTAAACTGTACCCTAAACCTAACCCTCATCCTAACACTAACCCTCATCCTAACACTAACCCTCACACTAACCCTAACCCTAGCCCTCACCCTCAACCTAACCCTAACACTCATCCTAACCCTAACCTTAAACCTAAACCTCACACTAAACCTAAACCTCACTCTAACCCTAATCCTCACAGAAAACATAACAGTCATTCTATCCCTAACCCTATCCCACAGCCTAACCCTCACCCTAAACCTAACCCTAACCCTAATCCTCATCCTCTCCCTAACCTTAACCCTAACCCTCACCCTAACCCTAATGCTAACCCTAACCCTCACCCTCACACTAATCCTCAACCTAACCCATAGCCTCACCCTAACCCTCACCCTCACCCTCACCCTAACCCTAACCCTCACCCTAACCCTCACTCTTACAGTCACCCTCACCCTCAGCCAAACCATATCCCTAACCCTCACCCTAACACTCATCCTATACCTCACCCTCAAACTAACCCTAAACCAAACCCTAACCCTCACCCTAAACCTCACCGTAACCCTAACACTAACCCTAACATTCAATCTCACAATAAACCTCACCCTATACCTTACCCTCACCATAACCGTAACCCTAACCCTAACCCTAATCCTCAACCACACCTTAACCTTCACCCTCACCCCAACCGTCACCCTCACCCTCATCCTCATCCTCACCCTAACCCTCTCCATCACCCTAAACATCACACAAACCCTAACCCTCAACCTGACCCTAACCCTAACCTTCACCCTAACCCTAACACTAACTCTCAAGATAATACTCATCATAAACCTAACCCTGACATAAAAGAAAATCTCACCCTAACCCTCACACTAACCCTCACCCTCACCCTAGCCCTCACCCTAACCCTAACCCGATCCCTTACCCTCAACTTCACCATAACCCTCACCGTAACCCTTACCCTCACCCTAACCCTAACCCTAATCATAACCCTCACACTATCCCTTACCCTCACCCTCACCCTAACCCTAACCCTAACCCTATCACCCGCACACTGACCCTCACCCTCACCCTAACCCTAACCCTATTCCTAATCCTAACCCTCACAATCACCCTCAACCTAAACCTAACCCTAACCTGAACCCTCACCCTCACCCTCACCCTCACCGAACAGTCACCCTCACCCTAAACATCACCCTAACCCTAATCCTAAGGTAAACGAAACCCTCACCCTCACACTAACCCTCACCCTCACCCTAGCCCTAACCTTAACCATAACCATAACACATACCCACACCCTAACCCTCACCCTCATCCTCACTCTAACCCTAATCCTAACCCTAATGCTCACCCTAACCCTCTCCCTAACCCTAAATGTAACCCTAACCCTCAACCTCATCCTAACCCTCAAGCTCAACGGAACACTCACCCTCACCCTAAACCATACTCTCACAACAGTCATCACCCTAACGCTAACCCTCAACTTAACCCTAACCCTAACCCCCACCCTAACCCTAATCCGTACCCTAACGCTCACCCTAACCCTTACCCACAATATAATACTAACACTCACCCTCAACCTTACCATCACCCTAACCCCTACCCTCACCCTAACCCTCACACTAACCCTCACACTAACCCTAACCCTCACCCTCGCCCTAACGCTCACCCTAACATTTACCCTCACCCTCACCCTAACCCTCACCCTAACCTTTACCCTGACCCTAACCCTAACCCTAACCCTAAACCTGACCCTCACCCTAACCCTAAACCTAACCCTTATCCTATCCCTAAACCTGACCTTAACACTCACCCTAACCTTAACCCTAACCATCACACTAACCCTAACCCTAACCCCCACCCTCACCCTCAGGCTAACTCTAATACTAAACCTAACCCTCACCCTCACCCTAACTCTAACCATAAACCTAACCCTAACCCTTACCTTAACCCTCAACCTCACCCAAATCCTCAACCTAACCTTACCTTAACCCTTACCTAAACTAAACCCTTACCCACAGCCTCACCCTAACCCTTACCCTCACACTAGCCCACAACCTAACCCAAACCCTAAACCTAACCTTCACACTAACCTTACCATAACCCTCAGGATAAACCTTATCCTATCCCTAAACCTAAAACATAACTTCACCCTAACCAAACCCTAACCCTAACCCTAACCCTCACCCTCATCCTCACTCTAACACTAATTCTAACTATAATGCTCACCCTACACCTCTCCCTAACCCTAAATGTAACCCTAACCCTCATCCTCATCCTAACCCTCAAGCTCACCTGAACACTCACCCTCACCCTAAACCATACTCTCACAACAGTCATCACCCTAACCCTAACCCTCACCCTAACCCTAACTTCAGCTTAACCCTCACCCTCAACCTAATCCTCACCCTAACCTTAACCATAAGGTAAATGAAACCCTCACCATCACACTAACCCTCACCTTCACCCGAGCCCTAACCCTAACCCTAACCATAACACTTACCCACACCCTAATCCTCACCCTCATCCTCACTCTAACCCTAATCCTAACCGTAATGATCACCCTACCCCTCTCCCTAACACTAAATGTAACACTAACCCTCACCCTCATCCTAACCCTCAAGCTCAACTGAACACTCACACTCACCCTAAAACATACTCTCACAACATTCGTGAACACTCACCCTAACCCTCACCCTAACCCTCACCCAACCCTCACACTAACCCTAACCCTCACCCTCACCCTAATGCTCACCCTAACCTTTACCCTCACCCTCACCCTAACCCTCACCATAACCTTTACCCTGACCCTAACACTAACCCTAACCCTAACCCTAAACCTAACCCTCAACCTAACCCTTATCCTAAACCTAAACCTAACCCTAACCCTCACCCTAACCCTAACCCTAATCCTCACACTAACCCTAACCTTAACCCTCAGCCTAACACTCATCCTAACCCTAACCCTAATCCTAACCTTCACCCTAACCGTAACCCTACCCATAAAACTCACGCTAACCCTAACCCTCACCCTCACCCTCAGGCTAACTCTAATACTAAACCTAACCCTCACCCTCACCCTATCTCTATCCCTAAACCTAACCCTAACCCTCACTTTAAACCTCAACCTCACCCTAATCCTCAACCTAACTTTACCTTAACCCTTACCTAAACTAAACCCTTACACTCACTCTCACCCTAACACTCACCCTCACACTAGTCCACACCCTAACCCTAACCCTAAACCTAATCTTCACACTAACCCTAACCATAACCCTCAGGATAAACCTTATCCTAACCCTAAACCTAAAACAAAACTTCACCTTAACCAAACCCTAAACCTAACCCTAACCCTAACCGCACACTAAACCTAACACTATCCCTAACACTAACCCTCAGCCTAACCCTAACCCTAACCCTAACCCTCACCCTAAACCTAATCCTAACCCTAACCCTCAACCTAAATGTAAACCTCACCCTCATCCTCACCCTCACCCTCAGCCTAAACCTAGTGCTAACCCTAATCCTAACCCTCACCCTAACCCTAACCCTCACCCTAACCTTTACCCTCACCCTCACCCTAACTCTCACCCTAACCTTTACCTGACTCTAACCCTAACCCTAAACCTAACCCTCGAACTAACCCTAAACCTAACCCTCAACCTAACCGTTATCCTAAACCTAAAGCTAACCCTAACCCTCACACTAACACTAACACTAACCCTAACCTTCACACTAACCCAAACCCTAACCCTAAGCCTAACGCTCATCGTAAACCTAACCCTAACCCTAACACTCACCCTAACCCTACCCCTAACCCTAACACTCACCCTGAACCTAACCCTCACCCTCACCATCAGGCTAACTTTAATACTAACCCAAATACAAACCCTCACCCTCACCCTAACTCTAACCATAAAGCAAACCTAACCCTCACACTTACCCTCACCCTATCCCTAAACCTATCCCTAACCCTCACCCTAAACCTAACCCTAAGCCTAACCCTCACACTAAACCTCACCCTAACCCTTACCCTCACTATAAATCTAAATCTAAACCTAATAATCACCCTAAACATAACCCTCAACTACACTCTAACCCGGACCCTGACCCGATCCCTCACTGACACCCTAACACTCTTCCTAACCCTAACCCTAATCCTAAACCTAAGCCTCACCCTCAAAGTCACCCTAACCATGCACCTAACGCTAACCCTCACCTAAAACCTCACCCTAATCTTCACCCTAACCCTAACCCTAACCCTACCCTTCACCATAACACTCATAGTAACCCTAACCCTAATACTAAACTTCAACCTAACCCTAACCCTAGCCCTAACCCTCACCCTCACACTAAACCTAAACCTAACGCTAAAACTCAACCTAACACTAAACTTCACCCACATCCTAAATCTCACCCACACTTGAACCCTCAACCTCTCCCTCACACTAAACATCACCCAAACCCTAACCCGCAACCTAACCCTTGCCCTAACACTAACCCTAACCCTAACCCTAACCCTAACCTCAGCGTAACCATAACCCTGACATAAAGCAAACCCTCACACTCACTCTAACCCTCACCCTAACCCTCACCATCCCCCTAACCATAACCCTATCCATCAACGTCACCCTCACCCTCACCCTCAGCCTAAAACTTACTCTAACCCTAACCCTCACCCTCACCCTCACCCCAAGCCTAACCCTAACCCTAACCCTCACCCCAACCCCAACCCTAACCCTCACCCTAACACTAACCTTCATCCTCACCCACACCCTAATCCTAACCCTAAAGCTAATCCTAACCCTCACCCTCACCCTAAACTTCACCCTAACCCTTACCCTGACCCTCACCCTAACCCTAAACCTAATACTCAGCCTAAACCTTATCCTAACCCTAAACCTAAAACTAAACTTCACCCTAACCAAACCCTAACCCTAACCCTAACCCTAACCCTCACACTAACCTTAACCTTAACCCTGAGCCTAATGCTCATCCTAACACTAACCCTAACCCTAACCCTAACCTTCACCCTAAAACTAACCCTAACCCTCACCCTAACCGTAAACCTCACCCTCAAACTCACCCTCACCCTCAGCCTAAACCTATTGCTAACCCTAACCCTAACCCTCACCCTCAACCTAACTCTAACCCAAAACCAAACTCTCCCCCCGCCCCCTCACACTCAGTCTAACCCTCACTCTAACCCTAACCCTCACCCTCAACATCACCCTCACCCTCAGCCCAACCCAAGTCCTTACTCTAATCCTAACCCTCAACCTATACCTGAACCTAACCCTAACCCTAATCCTAACGATCACCATAACCCTCACCCTCACCACAGTCCACACCCTAAACCTAACCCTAAACCTACCCTCACACTAACCCTAGCCCTAACACACAGCCTAAACCTGAACCCAACCCTAAACCTAAAATTAACCATCACCATAACCAAACCCAAACCCTAACCCTAACCTATCCCTAACCCTCACACTAACCCTAACCCTAACACTCAGCCTAACGCTCATCCTAAACCTAACCCTAACCCTAAAACTCAACCTAACACTCATTCTAACCCTAACCTTAACACTAACCCTAAAACTAACCCTCAATTTAACCCTCCCCTAACACTAATTCTAACCCTAAACCTCACCCTCACCCTAACCCTAATCCTACCACTAACCCTAAACCTCACCCTAACTCTCACCCTAACGCTCACCCTCAGCCTAAACATCACCCTAACCTTAACCCACACCCTAACCCTAACCCTAAACCTCACCATAAACCTCACGCTAACCCTAACCCTCACCCTAACCATAACCCTACACCTCACCCTACCCCTCACCCTAACCCTTACCCTCACCCTAACCCAAACCCTAACCCTCACCCTCACACTAGACCTCAACCTTACACTAATCCTAACCATAACCCTAAACCTAAACCTAAACCTTACCCTCACCCTCACCCTCACCCTCACCCTAACCCTAAACCTAAACCTCACACTCACTCTAACCCTAACCCTAACACTAATGCTAACACTAAGCCTCACCCTCACCCTAACCCTTACCCTCACCCTCTCCCTCACCCTTACCCTAAACCTACCCTTTCAGCCTAACCTTCACCTTAACCCTTACCTTCACTATAAACCTAACACTAACCCTAATGCGCATACTAACCCTAAAACTAACCCGAACCCTAACCCTCACTTTAACCCTTTCCCTAATCCTAACCCTGACCCTAACCCTCACACTAATGCTAACACTAAACCTAAACCTCACCCTCACCCTAACCCTCACTGTCACCTTAACACTCAACATCACCATAATCCTCACCCTAACCCTAACCCTCACAGTAAACCTCACCCTAACCCTTACCCTCACCATAACCTTAACCCTAATCCACACCCTAAACCTCAACTTCACCATCACCCTCACCCTCAACCTAACCGTAATCCTAACATTCACCCCAACCCTAACTCTCATCCTAACCCTCGCCCTCAACCTAGCCCTCACCCTAGCCCTCACCCTAAGCCTAACCCTAACCCTCACCCTCACCCTCAACCTCAGCCTCACCCTAAACCTAAACCTAATCCTAACCCTATTCCTCACCCTCACCCTCACTCTAAACCTAACCGTAAACCTAATGCTAACCCTAAACCTCTCCCTCACTTTAACCCTAATCCTAAACCTCACCCTAACCCTAATCCTAAGCCTAATGCTATACCTAACCCTAACCCTCACTCTAACACTAATGGTAACCCTAATACTCAACCTCACCCTAAACCTCACCCTAAACCTTACCCTCATCCTAACCCTCACGTAACCCTAAAACTAAACCTAACCCTCACACAAACACTCACCCTAAACCTTACACTAAACCTATCCCTCACCCTAACCCTCAATATGTCCCTTATCCTCACATTAACCCTAACCCTAACCCTACACCTCACCCTAACGCTAACACTGAACTCAACCCTAACACTAACCCACACCCTTACCCTACACCTAACCCTCATCCAAATGCACACCCTAACCCTAACACTAACTCTATCCTGCAACCTGATCCTAACCCTCACCCTAACGCTTACCCTCACCCTAACCCTAAGCGTCACACTAAACCTAACCCTCACACTAACTCTAGCCATAATCCTCAGCCTAACCCTCATCCTAACCCTAAACCTAACCCCCAACCTAACCCTAATCCTAAACATTACCCTAACCCCAACCCTCACCCTCACCCTCACCCTAAACATCACCCTAACCCTAACCCTAACCCTAACCCTCACCTTAACCCTAAAACTCACCTTCAACCTCAGCCTAATCCTCACCCTAAACCTAACCCTAACCCTAACCCTTTCCTAACTGAAAACTGCACCCTCACAGTAACCCTCAACCTCACCTTAGCCCTCACCCTAAGCCTAACCCTAACCCTCACCCTCACCCTCAAACTCATCCTCAACCTCAGCCTCACCCTAACCCTAAACCTAAACCTAAACCTAACCCTCAACCTCACCCTCACTCTAACCCTAATGTTAAACCTAATGCTAACCCTAACCATAAACCTATCCCTAACCCACACCCTAACCCTAACCATAATCCTCACCCTAATCCTAATCCTAACCCTAACCCTAACCCTCAACCTAAACCTAACCCTAAACATTACCCTAAACCTAACACTCACCCTCACCCTCACCCTCACCCTCACCCTCAGCCTAACACTAACCCTAACCCTAATCCTAACCCTAACACTCACCTTCACACTCACCCTAACTGGAACCCTAACCATAACCTAAACCTCCCCCTAACCATAAACCTATCCCTAACCCACACTCTAACCATAAATATCACCCTAACCCTAACCCTAACCCTCACACTCACCCTAACCCTAAACCTCACCCTAACTCTCGCCTTAACCCTAACGCTAAGCCTAACCCTCACCCTCAACCTAAACCTCACCCTAACCCATACCCTCACCATAACCCTAAGGGTAACCCTAACCTTAATCCTCACACTCACCCTAACCCTCACCCTCACCCTATCACTCACCCTAACCCTAACCCTCACCATCACCCTAAACTTCACCGTCACCTTATCCCTCAACCTAACCCTAACCGTCACCCACACCCTAACACTCACACTCACCTGAACCCTCACCCTAAACCTAACCCTAGCCCTCACCCCAACCATAATGCTCACCTAACCCTAAATTTATCCCTCACACTCACCCTAACCCTAACCCTAACCCTTACCCTAACCCTCACCCTAACCCTTAATCTAACCCTAACACTCACTCTCACCCTAATCCTCAACCTAACCCTTATCCTTACACCAACCCTAACCCTAACCTTCACACTAACCCTAATCCTCACCCTATCCCTAACCATAACCCTCACCCTAACCCTCAACCTAACCCTAACCCTAACCCTCATCCTAATCCTAACCTTAACCCTAACAGTCACCCTCACCCTAACTCTCACCAACACACTAACACTCAACCTCACCCTCACCCTCACTCTCACCCTAACCCTCACCAACACCCTAAACCACACCCTCAACCGAATCCTCACTCTCACCCTCACCCTCACCATAAACATCACCCTAACCCAAACCTAACCCTAACCCTCACCCTCACCCTAACTGTCATCCTAACCCTTATCCTCACCCTAACACTAACCCTAACCCTAAACCTCACCCTAACCCTAACCCTCACCTGAACCCTCACTCTCACCTTCACCCTCACCCTAAACATCACCCTAACCCTAAACCTCACGCTAACCCTAACCCTAACCCTCACCCTCACCCTAACCCTCACCTTAAAGCTCACCCTCACACAAATCCTCACCCTAAACCGAACAATAAACATTTCCTAACAAAAAATATCACCCTCACCCTAGTCCTCACCCTAAACCTAACCCTAAACTTAATCTTCACCCTCACTCTCACCCTCACCCTCAGCCAAACCTAACCCTACCCTAATCCTAACCCTAACCCACACCCTCACCCTACCCTCACCTGCAACCTAACCCCAACAATAACCCTAACCCTCACCCTAACACTGAACCTCAACCTCACCGTCATCCTAAACCTAATCCTAACCCTAACTCTAATCCTAACCCTCACCCTCAAACTAACCCTCACCCTAACCCTTACCCCCACCTTCACCTAACCCTAACCCTAACCCTCACACTAACCCGAACCCTCACCCTAACCATACCACTAACCCTTACCCTTACCCTCACCCTAACCCTAAACCTAACAGTAACCCTAAACCTAAACCTAATCCTCACACTAACCCTAACCCTCACCCACACATTAACCCGAACGCTCACCCAAACCCTCACCCTAACCCTAACCCTAAACCTAACCCTAACACTACCACTAAACCTAAACCTCACCCTAACTGTAACCCTACACATCAGCCTAAATCTCACCCTAAACCTAACCCTAACCCTAATCCTTACCCTATCCCTAAATAAAACCCTAACCCTCACACTCACCTAGCCCTCACCCTAACCCTACCCCAAAACCTAACCCTCACACTAAACCTAACCCTCACCCTATCCCTAACCCTTCCCCTCAGCCTAAGACTCACCCTAACCCTAACCCTAAACCTAATCCTCACCCTATCCCTAACCCTAACCCTAACCCACACACTCACCCTAGCCCTCAGCCTAACCTCATCCTAACCCTATCCCTAAACTTAAACCTCACCCTCATCCTAACCCTCACCCTATCCCTTACCCCTAACCTAATCCTATCCCTGACCCTAACCTTAACCCTAAAACTCACACTAACCCTAACCCTCACCCTAACCCTAACCCTACCCCACAGCCTAATCCTCATCCTAACCCTAAACCTAATCCTATCCCTCAACCTAACCCTAACCCTAACCTTAACCCTCACCCTCACCCAAAACCTAACCCTCACCCTCACCCTCACACTCACCCTCAGCCTAACCCTAACACTAACCCTAATCCTAAACCTAACCCTCACCCACAGCCTCACCCTAACTCTAACCCGAACCCTAACCATTAACCTCCCCCTTCACCCAAACCCTCACCGAACCCTCACTCTCAAGCTACGGCTCACCCTCACCTTAACCCTAAACCTAACCCTCAACCTAACCCTAAACCTCACCCTCACCCTCAAACTCACGCTAACCCTAAGCCTCACTGTTACCCTAAACCTCACCCTAACCCTTAACCTTACACTAACCCTAACCCTCACACTAAACCTAAGCCTCACCCTCACCCTTACCCTAACCCTACCCTCACCCTAACCCTCAACCTAACCGTAACGCTCACCCTCACCCTAACCCTAACCCTAACCCTAACCCTCACCCTCACCCTAACCCTCACCCTCACCCTCAAACTCATACTAACCCTAAACCTCACACTAAACCTAACCCTCACCCTCACCCTAACCTTAACCCTACCCCTCACCCTATCCCACACCCTCAACCTAGACCTCACCCCTAACCTAATCCTAACCCTGACCCTAATCTTAACCCTAAAACTCACACTAACCCTAACCCTCACCCTGACCCTAACCCTACCCTACAGCCTAACCCTCATCCTAACCCTCACCCTAACCCTATCCCTCACCCTAACCCTAACTTTAATATTAACCCTAACCCTCACCCAAAACCTAACCCTCAACCTCACCCTCACCCTCACCCTCACCATCACCCTAACTCGAAACCTAACTGTACCTCTCACCCTCACCCTAACCCTAACCCTAACCCTAACCCTCACCTTAACCCTCACCCTAATACTAACCCTGATCCTAACCCTCACCCTAAAGCTAACACTAAACCTAAACCTCACCCTCACCCTAACCCTCAGCATCACCCTAACCCTCACCCAAACACGAACCCTCACCTCAACCTAATCCTCACTCTCACCCTAACTGTAAACCTAACCCTAATCCTCTCCCTAACCCTCAACCTCACCCTCACCTTAAGGCTAACCCTAACCCTAATCCTAAACCTAACCCTCACCCTAACCCTAACCCTAACACTAATCCTAAACCGAACCCTCACCTTCAGCCTAAAACTACCTCTAAACATCACCCTCACACTCAACCTTACCCTATCCCCATCCCTAAGCCTTAGCCTAACCCTAACCCTCACCCTACCCCTAACCATAACACTCACCCTCACCCTCACCCTAACCCTAACAATAACCCTATCCCTCACACTAACCCTTATCCTCACACTTAACCTAAACCTAACCCTAAACCTCACCCTAATCCAAACCCTAACACTAACCCAATCCCTAAACCTAACTGTAACCATCACCCTCATGCTAACCCTCATCCACACCCTAATCCTCACCCTCACCCGAATCCTCACCCTTACCCTCACCCTCACCCTCACCCTAAACATCACCCTAAACCTAACCCTCACTGTAACCCTAATCATAAACCTCAACTTCACCCTCACCCTCAGCCTAACCCTAGTCCTTAACCTAATCATAATACTCACCCTGACCCTAACCCTCACCCTAACCCTTACCCGATCCTTCACCTAACCCTAAACCTAACCCTCACACTAACCCGAACCCTCACCCTAACCATAAAACTAACCCTAACCCTTACCCTCACCCTAATCCTAACCCTAACAGTAACCCTAACCCTAAAGCTAGTCCTCACACTAACCCTAACCCTCACCCACTACTTAACCCGAAACCTCACCTGAACCCTCACCCTAACCCTAACCCTAAACCTAACCCTAACACTCCCACTAAACCTAACCCTCACCCTAACTGTAACCCTACCCATCAGGCTAAACCTCAGCCTAACCCTAAACCTAACCCTAATCCTACACCTAATCCTCACACTCACACTCACCCATTCCCTAACCCTAACATTCACCCTCACTCTAAGGCTAAGCCTAACCCTCACCCTCACCCTCAACCAAACCCTTAACCTCACCTTAACCCTAACCCTAACCCTCACCCTAACCCTAAAACTACTCCTCAAACTAACCCTAACCCTAACCCTCAACCCAACCATGATGCTAACACAAATGCTCACTCTCAACCTAACCCTTAGATTAACCCTTACCCTCAACATAACCCTATCCCTCACCCTCTCCTTAACCCTCACCTTACCCCTTCCCCTCCCCCTAAACCTCACCCTACCCCAAACCCTAACCCTAACCCTAACGTTCACCCTAACCCTCACACTAACTCTAACCCTAACCCTCACTCTAACCCTCACCCTAACCCTAAACCTAACCCTAACCCTGACCCTCACCCTAGCTGTCATCCTAACCCTTACCCTCACCCTAACCCTAAACCTAAACCTCATAATAACCCTAAAACTACCCCTCAGCCTAACCCTAACCCTAACCCTCAACCCAACCCTGATGCTAACACAAATGCTCACTCTCAACCTAACCTTTAGATTAACCCTTACCCTCACCATAACCCTATCCCTCACACTCTCCTTAACCCTCACACTACCCCTTCCCCTCCCCCTAAACCTTACCCTACCCCAAACCCTAACCCTGACCCAAACCTTCACCCTAAGCTTCACCCTAACCCTCACCCTAACCCTAACCCTAACCCTCACCCCAACCCTCACCCTAACCCTAACGCTAACCCTAACCCTCACCCTCACCCTGTCATCATGATCCTTACCCTCACCCTAAACCTAAACCTAACCCTAACCCTAACCCTCACCCTAACCCTAACCCTCACCCGAACCCTCAGTCTCACCTTCACCGTCACCCTAAACATCAACCTAACCCTAACCCTCACCCTAACCCTAACCCTAACACTGACCCTATCCCTAACCCTCACCTTAAACCTCACCCTCACCCTAATCCTCACCCTAAACCTAACCCTAAACTTTTCCTAAACAAAAACATCACCCTCACATTAGTCCTCATCCTAAACCTAACCCTAACCTTAATCCTCACCCTCACCCTCACCTTCACCCTCAGCCTCAGCCTCAGCCTCACCCTAACCCTAAACCTAATCCTAACCCTAACCCTGACCCTGACCCTCACTCTAACCGTAACCCTAACCTGCACCCTAGCCCTAACCCTAACCCTAACACTCAACCTAATCCTAAACCTAACCCTAATGCTAACCCTAACCCTCACCTTCACCCTAATTCTGACCCTAACCCTTACCCATACCCTCACCCTCACTCTCAACCTAACCTTAACCCTTATCTTCATGATAAACCTATCCCTCACCCACAATGTAACCCTCACCCTAACCCTTACGCTCACCCTTACGCTCACCCAACCCTAACCCGAACCCTAACCCTCACACTAACCCCCATCCTAACCTTCACCCTAACCCTAACGCTAACCCTAAACCTCAGTATTAACCTAAACGTAACCCTAACACTTACGTAACCGAGACCCTCACCCTCATCCTCACTCTCACCCTCACAATCAACCTAAGCTTTACCATAACCCTAATAGCAACCCAAACACTTACCCTCACCCTAAACCTAACCCTAAACCTAACCCTCACCGTCACTCTCCCACTCAGCCTCACCCTCACCTTAACCCTCACAGTCACCCTCACACTAACCCTCAACCTCACCCTAAACATCACACTAACCCTAACCCTCACACTAACCCTTATCCTAAACCTAACCCTAACGCTAACATTCACACTAACCCTAACACTCACCCTAACCCTATCCCGACACCTCACCCTGACTCTCGTCCTAACCCAAACACTCAACCACACCCTAAACCTCACTCTCACCCGAACACTCACCCTCACACTAACACTCACTCTCAACCGAACCCTCACCCTCACCCGAACCCTACCCCTCACACTAACCCTAACACAAAGCCGAATTCCAAAACCTCACACTCACCCTAAGGCTTACCCTCATCCTAACCCTTACCCTCACCCTAACTCTAACCAGAAACCTCACACTAACCTTAACCCTCAATCTAAACCTAACCCTAAAATTGACCATAACCTTGACCCTCACCCTGACCCTCACACTCAGTTTAACACTAACCCTAATCCTATTCCAAATCCTCACCCTCACCCTCACCCTAAACCTAACCCTAACCCTAACCCTCACCCTCACCCTAACCCTCAACCTCACCCTAAACATCTCCCTAACCCTAACCCTCACCCTAACCCTAAAACTAACCCTCACCCTGAACCTAACCTCAGCTTAATCCTCATCCTCACCTTAATCCTCACCCTAACCCTAACCTTTATCTGACCAAAACCCTCACCCTCAACCTCAGCCTAACCCTCACCCTCAACCAAGCCCTCACCTTAACCCTAAACTTAAACCTAACACTCACCCTCAACCTCCCCTTCCCCATCAGCCTTACCCTAACCATAACCCTAAGACTAACCCTTACCCTCAACCCCACCCTCACCTAACCCTAACCCTAACCCTAACAATAACCCTCACCCTCATCCTAACCTTAACCCTAACAATAACTCTAACCCTAGCCCTAACCCTAAAACTCACCCTAACCCTAATCCTATCCCTAACCCTCAACCTCACCCTCACCATCATTCTAACCCTCACCTTCCCGCTGACCCTCACCATCACACTAACCCTCACACTAACCCTAACCCTCACACTAGCCCTAACCCTAACCCTCACCCTCATTTTCCCCCTCGCCCTCAGCCTAACCCTAACTCTAACCCTAAACCTAAACTAAACTCACGTTCACCCTAACCCTCACCCCCAGCCTCACCCTCAACCTCACCCTCACACTAACCCTCAACATCACCCTAAACATCACCTTAACCCTAAACCTCACACTGAACCTAACCCTAACGCTCACTCTAACCTTCGCCCTCAAACTAACCCTCACCCTAAACATTATCCTAACACTAACCCTACCCCTACCCCTAACCTTCACACTAACCCTAACCCTCAGCCTAACTGTATCCCGACACCTCACCCTAACTCTCACCATAAACCTAACCCTAACCCTAACCTTAACCCTAACCCTCACCCTAAACCACACCCTAACCCTTACTCTCACCATAACCTTAACCCTAACCCACACCCTAACCCTCACTTGAACCCTCACCCTCACCCTCACCCTAACCGTAACCCTGACCCTCACCCCAACCCTAACCCTCACCCTAACCCTAACTCTAACCCTCACCCTCAACTGAACCCTAACCCGAACTCTAACCCTATACCTCAGCCTAACCCAAACTCTAAACCTAACCCTAACACTTACTCTCATCCTAATCCTCACCCTAAGCCTTTTCCTCACACTAACCATAAACCTAACCCTCACCATCACCCTAACCCTCACCCTCACCCTAACCCTCACCTACACCCTAACCCTCACCTTCACCCTCACCCTCACCCTAAACATAACCCTAAACATCACCCAAAACCTAAAGCTCAGCCTACCGCTAACCCTAACCCTCATCTTAACCCTAAACCTCACCTTCAACCTCACCCTCAGCCTAATCCTCACCCTAAAACTAACCCTAACCCTTTCCTAACAGAAAACCACACCCTCACTCTAACCCTCACCCTAACCCTCGCCCTCACTCTAGCCCTCACCCTAACCCTAAACCTAATCCTAACCCTAATCCTCACCCTCACCCTCACTCTAATCCTAACCCTCAACCTCACCCTAAAACTAACCCTAACCCTAACCCTCACCCTCACCCTCACCCTAACCCTCAACCTCACCCTAAACATCTCCCTAACCCTAACCCTCAACCTAACCCTAACACTAACCCTCACCCTGAACCTGACCTCAGCTTAATCCTCATCCTCAGCCTAATCCTCACCCTAACCCTAAACTTTACCTAACCAAAACCCTCACCCTCACCCTCAGCCTAACCCTCACCCTCACCCAAGCCCTCACCTTAACCCTAAACTTAACCCTAACACTCACCCTCAACTTCCCCTTCCCCATCAGCCTTACCCTAACCATTACCCTAAGATTAACCCTAACCCTCAACCCCACCCTCACCTAACCCTAACCCTAACCCTAACAATAACCCTCACCCTCATCCTAACTTTAACTCTAACAATAACTCTAACCCAAGCCCTAACCCTAAAACTCACCCTAACCCTAATCCTAACCCTAACCCTCAAACTCACCCTCACCATCATTCTAACCCTCAACTTCACGCTGACCCTCACCATCACACTAACCCTCACACTAACCCTAACACTCACCCTAGCCCTAACCCTAACCCTCACCCTCACCCTCAGCCTAACCCTAACTCTAACCCTAAACATAAACTAAACTCACCTTCACCCTAACCCTCACCCTCAGCTTCACCCTCACCCTCACCCTCACCCTCACACTAACCCTCAACATCACCCTAAACATCACCTTAACCCTAAACCTCACTCTTAACCTAACCCTAACGCTCACTCTAACCCTCACCTTCAAACTAACCCTCACCCTAAACATTATCCTAACACTAACCCTACCCCTACCCCTAACCTTCACACTAACCCTAACCCTCAGCCTAACTGTATCCCGACACCTCACCCTAACTCTCACCCTAACCCTATCCCTAATCCTAACACTCAGTCTAACCCTAACTCTAAACCTAACCCTCACCCTCACCCTAACCCTCACTATCACCCTAACGCTCACCCTAACCCTAACCCTCACCCTAAACCTAACCCTCAACCTAATCCAAACCCTCACCCTGACCCTCACCCTAACCCTAACCCTCACTCTAACCCTTACTTTAACCCTAACCCTCACCCTAAACCTAACCCCGACCCTAACAATAACACTCACACTAACACTAAACCTAGCCCTCACCCTCACCCTAACTCTCAACATAACCCTAACACTCATCTAAACCCTAACCTAAACCTAAACCTCACAGTAAAATTAACCTCACTCTATCCCTAATCTTCAAACGAACCCTAACTATCACTCTTTCACTAACCCTACCCCTCATCCTAAACCTCACCCTAAACCTAACCCTAACCCTAATCCTCACCCCATCCCTAACCTTAACCCTAACCCTCACCCTAACCCTCACCCTCACCCTCACCCTAACACTAATGCTAACCCTCACCCTCACCCTAACCCTCAACCTAACCCTTACCCTCATCCTAACCCTTACCCTGAAACTTACCATAACCCTCACTCTCGCCCTAACCCTCACTCTAACATTTACCCACACCCTCACCCTAACCCTAACCCTCACCCTTACCTTAACACTAACCCTAGCCCTAACCCTCACCCTAAAACTAACCCTCACTTTTACAGTCACCCTCAAACTCAGCCAAAACCTAATCCTTACCCTAATCCTAACCCTCAACCTCACCCTAACTCTAACCCTAACCCTAACCCTCAACCTCACCCTAACCATTTCCCTATCCCTCACCCTAACACTAACACTCACCCTATACCACACCCTGACCCTAACCCTAAACCAAACCCTAACGCTCACCCTAAACCTCACCCTAACCCTAACACTAAACCTAACCCTCATCCTCACAATAAACCTCACCCTATACCTTACACTCACCATTACCCTAACCCAAACCCTAACCCTAATCCTCAACCACACCCTAACCTTCACCCTCACCTTAATCCTCACCCTCACCCTAAACATCACCTAAACCCTCACCCTCATGCTAACCCTAACCCTAACCCTCACTCTCACGCTAATCCTCACCATAAACCTAACCCTGACCTAAAAGAAACCTTCACCCTAACCCTCACACTAACCCTCACCCTCACCCTAGCCCTCACCCTAACCCAAACCCGAACCCTAACCCTCAGCTTCACCTTAACCCTCACCCTAACCCTTACCCTCACAGTAACCCTAACCCTAACCCTAATCATAACTCTCACACTAACCGTAACCCTCACCCTAACCCTATTCCTATTCCTAACCCTCACAATCACCCTCAACCTAAACCTAACTCTAACACTAACCCTCACCCTCACCCTCACCCTCACTGAACACTCACCCTCACCATAAACATCACCCTAACCATAACCCACACCCTAACCCTAACCTCAGATTAAGCCTCACCCTTAACCTAATCCTCACAATAAACCTAACCCTAAGGTAAACGAAATCCTCACCCTCACACTAACCCTCACCCTAGCCCTAACCCTAACCCTAACCATAACACTTACCCACACCCTAACCCTCACCCTCATCCTCACTCTAACCCTCATCCTAACCCTAATCCTAACCCTAATGCTCACGCTACCCCTCTCCCTAACCTTAACTGTAAACCTAACCCTCACCCTCATCCTAACCATCACGCTCACCCGAACACTCACCCTCACCCTAAACGATACTCTCACAATAAATATCAGGTTATCCCTAACCCTCAACCTAACCCTAACCCTAACCCTCAGACTAATCTCATCCTAACCCTAACCCTAACCCTAACCCTCACCCTAACCCAAAGCCTACCCATAAAACTCACCCTAACCCTAACCCTCACCATCACCCTCAGGCTAACTCTAATACTAACCCTAACCGTCACCCTCAACCTAACTCTAAACCTAAACCTAACCCTAACCCTCACTCTCACCCTATCCTTAAACCTATCCCTAACCCTCACCCTAACCCTAACCCAAAACCTATACCTCACCCTCACCCTAACCCTCACCCTAACCCTCACACTAAACCTCACCCTAACCCTTACCCTCACCATAAACCTCACTCTAACCCTAATCCTCACCCTAAACCTAACCCTCACCAACAACCTAACCCTCACCCCCACCGGAACCTTAACCCACACCCTAACACTCACCCTAACCCTAACCCCAGCACTATTCCTCAACCTTAACCTAACCCTTAAACTCATCCTAACCCTACACCTATGCCTAACCTTCACCCACACCCTCACCCTAACCCTCACCCTCACCCTAACCCTCACCCTAACCATAACCCTACCCTCCACCCTAAACCTCACACTAACCCTAACCCTAATCCAAACCCTCAACCTAACTCTAAAGCTACCCCTAACCCTCAACCTCACACTAAACGTAAACCTAACACTAACACTCAATCTAACCCTAATCCTCACCCACACCCTAAACCTCACCCTCACCTTAACCCTCACTTTCACTCTAAACATCACGCAAACCCTAACACTCATCCTATCCCTAGCCCTAACCCTAATCCAAAACCTAATCCTCAACCTCACCGTATTCCTCAACATAACCCTAACCCTTGGCTAAAAGAAACTCTCAATCTGAAACTCACACTAACCCTCACCCTCACTCTAACCCTCACCCTAATCCTAACCCTAACCCTAACCCTCACCTTCACCCTAAACCTCACTCTAACCCTTACCCTCACCCTAACCCTAAGCCTAACACTAACCCTAAACCTAAACCTCAGCCTCACCCTCACCCTCACTCTAACCTTTAGCCTAACCCTAACCCTAAATCTATTCCCAAATCTAACACTCTCCCTCAAACTTACCCTAACCCTCACCCTCACCCTAACTTTCACCCTCACCCTAAACATCAACCTAACAATAAACCTCACCCTAACCCTAACGCTAAACCTTACCCTAACCTTAACCTCATCTTAACCCTAACCCTGACGTAAACGAAACGCTCACCCTCACCCTCACACTAACCTTCACCCTCACCCTAGCCCTCACCCTCACCCTAACCCTAACTATAACCCTCAACCTCACCCTCAGCCTAAACCTCAGCCTAAACCTAACCCTAAGCCTAACCCTAACCCTCACTCTCACCCTCACCCCAACCCTAACCCTAACCCTAACCCTCACCCCAAACCTAACCCTCACCCTAACACTAACCCTCACCCTCACCCTCACCCTAATCCTAACCATAACTCTAATCCTAACCCTCACCCTCACCATAACCCTCACCCTAAACCTTACCCTCATCCTCACCCTAAGTGTTAACCCTAAACCTCACAGTAACCCTAACACTCAACCTAATCCTAACCCTCACCTTAACCCTCAACCTCACCCTAGTACTCAACCTAACCTTTCCTTAACCCTTATCTAAACTAAACCCTCACTCTCACCCTCACCCTAACCCTCACCCTAACCCTAACCCTAATCTTAACCGTCAACCTAATCCTAACCCTAGCCCTTACCCTCACCCTCACACTAACCCTAAACCTAATGCTAACACTCAACCTAACACTAATGCTCACCCACACCCTAACTCTCACCCTCACTCGAACCCTTACCCTCACCCGAACCCTCATCCTCGCTCTAACCCTCACCCTCACGCTAAACATCACCCAAACCCTAACCCTCACCGTAACCCTTGCTCTAACCCTCACCCTAACCCTAAACCTCAACCTAACCCTCACCCTCACGTTAATCCTCAACATAACACTAAACATTGGCTAAAAGAAACCCTCACCCTAACCCTCATACTAACCCTCACCCTCACCCTAGCCCTCCCCCTAATCTTAACCCTAACCCTAAACCTCACACTCACACTAACCCTCACTCTAACCCTTCCCCTCACCCTAACCCTAAACCTAACCATTAGCCTCACAGTACCCGTGACTCTCACCTTAACCCTAACCCTAACCCTAACCCAAACTCTCACCCTCACCCTCACCCTCACCCTCACCCTCACCTTCAGCCTAACCCTAACACTAACCCTGTTCCCAAAGCTAAACCTTACCCTCACCCTTAACCTAACCCTCACCCTCACCCTCACCCTCACCCTGAACATCACCCTAACCCTAAACCTCACCCTAACCCTAACCCTAACACTAACAATAACCCTAACCCTAAACCTAACCTCAGGTTAAACCTAACCCTGAGGTAAACGAAACCCTCACCCTAAACCTCATACTAACCCTAACCTCACCCTAAACATCACCTTCAACCTAACCATAATCCTAAACATCAACCTCACCCTCACGCTCACCCTCAGCCTAAACATAACCATAACCCTAACCCTAACCCTCACCCTCACCCTCAACCCAACCCTAATCCTCACCCTAACACTAACCATTCATCCTTACCATCACTCTAATCCTAACCATAACTCTAATCCTAACCTTCACCCTCACCCTAAACCTCACCCTCACACTTACCCTCACCCTCACCCTAACCCTAACCCTAACCCTCACAGTAATCCTAACCCTCACCCTAACCCTAATCCTCACCTTAACCCTCAACCTCACCCTAATCCTCACCCTAACCTAACCTTAACCCTTACCTAAACTAAACCCTCACCCTCACCCTAAAACTCACCCTCATCCTAGACCACCCCCTAACCCTAACACTAAACCTAACCCTCAAAGTAACCCTAACCCTAACCCTCTGTCTGAACTTTATCCTAACCCTAAAGCTAAAACTAACCTTCATCCTAATCAAACCCTAACCCTAACCCTCACATTAACCCTAACTGTAACCCTCAGCCTAATGCTCATCCTAACCCTAACCCTAACCCTAACCTTCACCCTAAAACTAACCCTAACCCTCACCCTAACCCTAACCCTCACCCTCAACCTCACACTCACCCTCAGCACAAACCTAGTGCTAACCCTAATCCTAACCCTCAACCTCAACCTAAGTCTAACCCTAAACCAAACTCTCCCCCTTCCCCTCACCCTCATTCTAAACCTCACTCTAACCCTACCCCTAAACCTCAACCTAACTCGCATCCTAACCCTAATCCTAGCACTAACCCTAACCCTGACCCTCAATTTAACCCTCCCCATAACCCTAAGTCTAACCCTAAACCCTAAACTTCACCCTCACCCTAACACTAACCATAAGCTTCACCCTAACTCTCACCCTAACCCTCAGCCTCACCCTAACCCTGATGTAAAAGAAACCCTCACCCTCACCCTCACACTAACCTGCACCCTCACCCTAGCCCTCACCCTCACCCTCACCCTAACACTAACCATCAACCTCACCCTCACCCTAACCCTCAGCCTAAACCTAACCTTACCCTAACCCTAACCCTCAACCTTACCTGCACCCTAACCCTAACAATAACCCTAACCCTCACCCTAATACTAAACCTCAACCTCACCCTAACCCTAATCCTAAACCTAACTCTAATCCTAACCCTCATCCTCACCCTAACCCTCACCCTAACCCTTACCCTCACCTTCACCTAAACCTAACCCTAACCCTCACACTAACCCGAACCCTCTCCCTAACCGTAACACTAACCCTACCCCTCAGCCTAAGACTCACCCTAACCCTAACCCTAAACCTAAACATAACCCTCACCCTATTCCTAACCCTAATTTTAACCCTCACACTAACCCTAGCCCTCACCTTAACCTCAGCCTAACCTTATCCCTAACCCTAAACCTCACCCTCATCCTAAACCTCACACTAACCATTACCCTCACCCTAATACTAACCCTGACCCTAATCTTAACCCTAAATCTCACACTAACCCTAACCCTCACCCTAACACTAACCCTAACCCACAGCCTAACCCTCATCCTAAAACTAATCCTAACCCTATCCCTCACCCTAACCCTAACCCTAACATTAAGCCTAACACTCACTCTAACCCTAACCCTCACCCTCACCCTCACACTCACCCTCAGCCTAAACCTAACCCTAACCCTAATCCTAAACCTAACCCTCACCCACACACTCACCCTAACTCTCACCCGAACACTAACCATAAACCTCCCCCTCCCCTTCCCCCTCACCTGAATGCTCACTCTCACCCTAACACTCACCCTCACCCTAACCCTAACACTATACCTAACACTCACCCTAACCTTAAACCTCACACTCACCATCAACCTCACACTCGCCTTAACCCTCACCATCACCCAAACCCTAACCCTAACCATAAACCTCACGCTAACCCTAAACCTAACCCCTCCCCTCACCTGAAACTTCACCCTCACCCTCACCATAAACATCACCCTAACAATAACCCTCACCTAACCCTAACACTCACCCTAACCCTAACCCTCACCTCAGCCCTCAATCTCATCCTAATCCTCACCCTAAACTTACCCAAACCCTTACCTAAAGTAAACCCTCACCCTCACCCTAACCCAACCCTAAACCTAACCTCATACTAACCCTAACCCTAATCCTCAGCCTAACGTTCATCCTAAACCTAACCCTAACCCTAAACGTCACCCTAACCCTAACCATAATCCTAACCCTCACCCTATCCCTAACCCTCACCCTCACCCTGACCCTAACCCTAATCCTAAACCTAACCCTCACCCTCACCCTAAACTTAATCCTAACCGTAACCCTCATCCTCACCCTCATCCTCACCCTCATCCTAAACCTAAGCCTCACCCTCATCCTAAACGTAGCCCTAACCATCACCTTCATCCTCATCCTCACCCTTAACCTAACCCTAACCCTCAACCTAACCCTCACACTAAACCTAACCCTAACCGTAACTCTCACACTAAACCTAAACCTCACCCTCACCGTAACCCTAACCCTACCCCTCACCCTAACCCTCACGCTCACCCTAACTCTAACCCTAAACCTAACCCTAACCTTCACGCTAACTCTAAACCTAACCCTCCCCCTCACCGAACCTTCACCCTCACCCTCACCCTAAACATCACCCTAACATTAACCCTCACCCTAATCGTAACCCTAAGGCTCACCCTAACCCTAACCCTCAACTTAACCCTCAATCTCACCCTAATCCTCACCCTAACCTTACCTTAACCCTTACCTAAACTAAACCCTCAACCTAACCCTCACCCTTACCCTAGCCCACACCCTAACCCTAACGCTAAACATAACCCTCACACTAACCCTAAATCTTACCATCAGCCTAAACCTTATCCTAAACCTAAAACTAACCTTCACCCTAACCAAATCCTAAAACTAACATTAACCTTAACCCTAACCCTCACACTAACCCTAACCCGAACCCTCAGCCTAACGCTCATCCTAACCCTAACCCTAACCCTAACCCTAACCCTCACCCTAAACCTCACCCTAACCCTTACTCTCACCATAACCTTAACCCTAACCCACACCCTAACCCTCACCTGAACCCTCACCCTCACCCTCACCCTAACCGTAACCCTAACCCTCACCCTAACCCTAACTCTAACCCTCACCCTCAACTGAACCCTAACCCGAACACTTACTCTCATCCTAATCCTCACCCTAAGCCTTTTCCTCACACTAACCCTAAACCTAACCCTCACCATCACCCTAACCCTCACCCTCACCCTAACCCTCACCTACACCCTAACCCTCACCATCACCCTCACCCTCACCCTAAACATAACCCTAAACATCACCCAAACCCTAACGCTCAGTCTAATGCTAATCCTAACCCTCACCTTAACCCTAAACCTCACCTTCAACCTCACCCTCAGCCTAATCCTCACCCTAAACCTAACCCTATCCCTTTCCTAACAGAAAACCGCACCCTCACCCTCACCCTCACCCTAACCCTCGCCCTCACCCTAGCCCTCACCCTAACCCTAAACCTAATCCTAACCCTAATCCTCACCCTCACCCTCACTCTAATCCTAACCCTCAACCTCACCCTAAACCTAACCCTAACCCTAACCCTCACCCTCACCCTCACCCTAACCCTCAACCTCACCCTAAACATCTCCCTAACCCTAACCCTCAACCTAACCGTAACACTAACCCTCACCCTGAACCTAACCTCAGCTTAATCCTCATCCTCAGCCTAATCCTCTCCCTAACCCTAACCTTTACCTAACCAAAACCCTCACCCTCACCATCAGCCTAACCCTCACCCTCACCCAAGCCCTCACCTTAACCCTAAACTTAACCCTAACACTCACCCTCAACTTCCCCTTCCCCATCAGCCTTACCCTAACCATAACCATAAGACTAACCCTAACCCTCAACCCCACCCTCACCCTAAACCTAACCCTAACCTGCAACCTAACCCTAACCCTTATGCTAAAACTTACCCTCAAACTTACCCTAACCCTAACCCTAACACTCACCCTAAACCTAACCCTAACCCTAATGCTAACCCTAACCCTCACCCTCACCCTAACCCTGACCCTAAATCTAACACTACCCCTCAGCCTACCCCTCACCCTCACCCTAACCCTCACCCTCACCCTAACACTAATGCTAACCCAAATCCTCAACCTAACCCTAACCGTTTCCCTAACCCTTACCCTCACCATAAACCTATCCTTCAACCTCAACCTAACCCTCACCCTAAACCTTTCGCTCACCCTAACCCTCACCCAACCCTAACCCTAACCCTAACCCTCACGCTAACCCCAAACCAAACCCTAACCCTAACCCTAATCCTCACCTGAACCCTAACACTCACGGTCACCCTAAGCCTCACCCTTACCCTAACCCTCACCTACACCATAACTATTCCTCTACCCTGAACCCTAACTCTCACCCTAAACCTCACCCTCACCCTAAACATCACCCTAATCCTTACCCTCACCCTAACCCTCAACCTCACACACAGCCTAACCTTCACTGTCACCCGCAACCTCTCACTCTCCCTAACTTTCACGTTCACCTTAAACATCACCCTAACCCTCACTCTCACCCTAACCCTCACTCTAACACTTAACATCACCCTAACTCTAACCCTAACCCTAACTCTCAGACTAAAACTAACCCTCACATTAAATCTAACACTAAATCTACCCGTCCCCCTAACCCTCACCCTAACCATAGCCATGAAAGCTAGGGTGAGTCTCAATCATAGCCTCAACCGCAGCCTCACCCTAACCCTAACCCTCATCCTAGCGCTCAACCTAACCCTAACTCTAACCCTAACCCTAACTCTAAACCTCACCTTCACCCTCACCCTCAGCCTAATCCTAACCCTAACCTTAATATTAACCCTAAACCTAACACTAAACCTACATCTACCCCTACCCTTAACCCTAACCCTCACCTTCACCCTCACCCTAACCCTTACCCTCACCCTCACCCTAAACCTCACATTAAGTCCAACCCTCACCCTCACCCTAAACCTCACCCTCACCCTCACCCAACACCTAAACCTAACCCTCAACCTCACCCTCACACTCACACTCACCCTAACCAAAACCCTCACCCTCACCCTCACGCTAAACCTAACCCTAACCCTCTCCATAACCCTCACCCTAACCCTAATGCAAAACCAAATCCTCACCCTCACCCTAAACCTAAAGCTAACCCTAACAGTCACCCTCACCCTAAAGCTCACCCTAACCCTCACCCTCACCCTAACTCTAACCCTAACCCTCCCACTAACCATAACCCTCACCCTAAGCCTAAACCTACCCCTCACCCTAAGGCTCACCCTATACCTAACCCTAACCCTAATACTCACCCTAACCCTAAACTTCATCCTAACCCTCGCCCTTACCCTAATCCTCACCCTAACCCTAACCCTACCCCTTACCCTACGCCTCACCCTAACCCTAACCCTAACACTAACCTTCACCCTAACACTAACCCTAAACCTATCCCTAACACTCAAATACACCCTAACCCTCACCCTAACCCTAATGCAAACCCGAACCCTAAACCTCAACCTAACCCTAACCCTAACCCTAAACCTCAAACTAACCCTAACCATCACCCCAACCATAAACTTCATCCTATCCCTGACCCTCACCCTAACCCTAATCCTAACCCTTACCTAACTGAAACGCTCTCCCACACCCATTCCCTCTCCCTAACCCGCAATCTCACATTAGACCTCGCCATAAACCTTACGCTAAACCTAACAATAACCCTCACACTAACCCTCACCCTCACACTAAACCTAACCCTAAGCCTCACCCTCACCCTCACCATCACCCGAACCTAACCCTCACCCTCACTCTCCCCCTAACCCTAAACCTAACCCTCACCTTAATCTTAACCCTCACCATAACCCTAACCCTAACTCTCACCCTCACCCTCACCCTAAACCTAAACCTAAACCTCACCCTAACCCTCAACCAAACCCGAATGCAAACCCTAAACCTCACCCTCACCTTAACCCAAAAGCTAACCCTAACCCTCACCCTCACCCTAAACCTAATCCTTACCCTCACCCTAAGCCTAACCCTAACACTAACCCTCATACTAACCCTAACCCTCATCCTAACACTAACCCTACCCCTTAACCTAAGCCTCACCCTATAACTAACCCTAACCTAAACCGAACACTAACTGTCACTGTCACCTTAACCCTCACCCTCAACCTAACATTAACATTACCACTAACCCTCACCTAAACCTAACCCTAACCCTAAACCTCACACTAACACTCACCCTAACGGTAACCCTAACCTTCACAGTAACCCTAACCCTCACCCTAAACCTAAACCTAAAACTCACCCTCACCCTTAAGCTCATCCTCAGCCAAAAGCTAACCCTAACACTAATCCTAACCCTAAGCCTCATCCACACCCTCCCCCTCCCCCTAACCCTAACCCTCAATCTCACCCTCATCCTCAACCTAACCTTCACTTTCACCCTAACCCTAACCCTAACCCTATCCCTATCGCTCATCCTAACCCTCACCCTAACCCAAATGCTAACCATAAACGTCACCCTCACCCTAACCCTCACAATAACCCTTACCCTCACCCTAACCCTAACCCTCACCCTCATTCTAACCCTTACGCTAACACTTACCCACAACCCAACCCTCACCGTAACCCTCACCCTAACCATAAACTTCACCTTAAACCTCACCCTCACCCTAATCCTCACCCTAAATCTAACCCTAAACCTTTCCTAACCAAAAATTTCACCCTCATCCTAGCCCTCACCGTAAACCTAACCCTAAAATTAATCCTCACTCTCACCCTCACCCTCAGCCTCACCCTAACCCTAAACCTAATCCTATCCCTAACTCTGAACCTCACTCTCAGTGTAACCCTAACCCTAACCTGCACCCTAAACCTAACCCTAACCCTAATCCTAATACTCAACCTTACCCTAACCCTAACTCTAATGCTAACCCTAACCCTCACCCTCACCCTAACCCTCACCCTAACCCTTACCCTTAACCTCACCCTCACTCTCACCATAACCCTAACACTTACCCTCACCAAAACCCTATCCCGCACCCTCAACATAATCCTCATCCTAACCCTAACCCTACCTCTCACCCTAACCCTCAACCTAACCCTAACCCTAACCCTAACCCTCAACCTAACCCTCACTCTCACGTCACCCTAATCCTCACCCTAAACCTAATCCTAACGCTTACCTATCCAAAACCCTCAGCCTCAACTGCACACTCTCCCTAAGCCTCAGCCTAACCCTTACCATAACCCTAATCCTAAACCTAACTCTTACCCTCACCCTAAACCTAAACCTAACCCTAACTCTCACCGTCACCATCCCACTCACCCTCAACCTCACCCTAACCCTCACTCTCAAGCTCACACTCACCCTAACCCTCAACCTAACTCTAACCCTAAGCTTAAACATCACCCTAACCCTAAACCTAACCCTAAACCTAAGCCGAACCCTAATCCTTACCCTAACACTAACCCTTACCCTAAACGTAACCCTAACCCTAACTCTCACACTAAACCTTATGCTAACCCTAACCCTCATCCTCACCCGAATCCTCACCCTAACCCTTATCCTCACACTAACCCTAACCATAACCCTCAGCATTAACTTCAACCTATTCCTAAATGTAAAACTATCGCTCACCCTAAACCTAACCCTTACCCTAAACCTAAACCTAAAACTCACACTAACCCTCACCCTAAAATTATCCCTCACACTCACCCTAACCCTAACCCTAAACCTAACCCTTACCCTATCTCTAACCCTGGCCCTCAACCAAACCCTCATCCTCACCCTAATGCTAACACTAACCCTCAACATAAACGTAACCCTAACCCTAACCCTCACACTAACCCTAAATCTAAACCTCACCCTAACCCTAACACTTACCCTAAACCTAATTCTAATCCTAAACCTAACCCTAACCCTAACCCTCACCCTCACCCTCACCCTCACCCTAACCCTAAATCTAACCCTAACCCTTACCCTAACCCTAACCCGTATGCTATCCCTAAACCTTACCGTCACCATAACCCTCACCCTAACTCTCAAACTCAAACTCACCTTCACCCTAACCCTCAAACTAACCCAAACCCTAACCCTAACACTAACCTTCTTCCTAACCCTAACTCTACCCCTCACCCTCACCCTAAACCTTACCCAGACCCTTACCCACACCCTAAACCTCACCCTATCCCTAATGCTAAATCTAACCTTAACCCTCACCCTAACCCTTACCCTCACCTTAACCCTAACCCTAAGCCTAACCCTCACCTAACACTAACCCTAAACCTAAACCTCAACCTAACCCTACCCCTCACCCTCACCCTAACCTTCAACCTCACCCTAACCCGCACCCTAACCCTAACCCTAACCGTCACACAAACGCTAACCCTCATGAGAACTCGAACCCTCACCCTTAGCCTCACCCTCACCCTAAACATCACACTAACCCTAACCCTAACCCTAACACTAAACCTAACACTCAGCCTATACCTAACGGTCACCCTAACCGAAAACTTCACCCTAATACTCAAACTAACCCTAACCCTAATCCTAACCCTAACCCTAACCCTAACCCTAAACCTCACCCTCACCCTAAACCTAACCTTCCCCCTCACCCTCACCCTAACCCTAACCCTGACCCTCACCCTCACCCTCAACCTCACCCTCACCTTCACCCTCACCCTAAACCTACCCCTAACCCTAAACCTCAACCTAAACCTAACACTCACCATAACCCTAAACCTAACCCTCACCCTCACCCTCACCGTAAACCTAACTCTAAACCTCACCTTCACCCTCACCCTAACCCTCACCCTCAGCCTAATCCTAACCCTAAACCTAACCCTAACCCTACCTCTATACCTCACCCTAACCCTAACTCTCACCCTAAACCTCAAACTAAACCTTACCCTCACCCTCACCCTAAACCTCACATTAATCCTAACAAACAAACTAACACTAACCCTAACCCTAACCTTCACCCTCACCCTCACCCTAACCCTAACCATCACCCTCACCCTCACCCTAACCCTAACCCTAACTCTAAACCTAAACCTCAATCTCACCCTCACCCTAAACGTAACCCTAACCCTCACCCTCACCCTCACCCTCACCCTAACCCTAACCCTCACCCTCAACCTCACCCTCATCCTAACCCTAACCCTAACCCTCACCCTAAACCTAACACTCAACATAACCCTAAACCTAACAATCACCCTCACCCTCACCTTAACCCTAACCCTAACCCTCACCATAACCCTCACCTTAACCCTAATGCAAACCCGAAACCTCACCTCACCCTAAACCAAAAGCTAACCCTAACTGTATCCCTCACCCTATACCTCACAGTAACCCTTACCCTCATCCTAACTCTAACCCTAACCCTCACACTAACCCTAACACTCAACCTAACCCTAAACCTACCTGTGACCCTAACCCTCACCCTATCCCTCACCCTAACCCTATCCCTCTCCCTAACCCGAACCCTAACCCTCAACCTAACCCTAACCCTAAACCTCACCCTAACCCAAACCCTCACACTCACCATCTGCCTAACACTAACCATAACCCTAATCCTAACCTTAAATCTCACCCTCATACTCACCCTAACTCAAACCGTAACCCTAACCCTAACCCTCACAATAACCCTAACCCTATCCCTAACCCTCACCCTAACCCTAAACCTCATCCTAACCCTAATCCTATCCCTCATCCTAACCCTAACCCTAACACTAATTCTAACCCTAACCCTCACCCTCACCCTCACCCTAACTCTAAACCTAAACCTAAACCTAACACTCACCCTCACCCTCACCCTAACCTAAAACTTACACTAACCCTCACCCTAACCTTAAAGCTCACCATATACCTCACACTCACACTAATGCTAACCTAAACTCTAACCCTAACCCTAAACCTCACCCTAACCCTAACCCTCAACCTAACCCTAACCCTAAACCTCACCCTAACCCTAACACTCACACTCACCATTTGCCTAACACTAACCCTAACCCTAATCCTAACCCTAAAGCTCTCCATCATACTCACCCTAACTCAAATCGTAACCCTAACCCTAACCCTCACAATAACTCTAACCCTATCGCTAACCCTAAACCTCATCCTAACCCTAATCCTAACCCTCATCCCAACCTTAACCCTAACCCTAATTCTAACCCTAACCCTCACCTTCACCCTCACCCTAACTCTAAGCCTAAACCTAAACCTAACACTCACCCTCACCCTCACCCTAACCTAAAACTATCCCTAACCCTCACCCTAACCTTAAAACTCACCCTATACCTCACACTCACCCTAAAGCTAACCCTAACTCTATCCCTCACCCTAACCCTCACTCTAACCCTAACAATAACCCTAACACTCATCCACACACTAAACCTCACCCTAACACTTACCCTCAACATAAACTTAACCCTAAGCCTAAACCTAATCCTGACCCTAAACCTAACCCTCACCCAAACACTAAAGCTCACCCTAACCCTAACACTAAGCCTAATCCTAAACCTAACCCTCACCCTCAAACTCAACCCACCCCTAACTCTAAGCCTAACCCTCACCCTAACCCTAACCCTCAACCTAACCCTAACCCTCACACTCACCCTAAACCTCACCTGAACCCTAACATTACCCCTCTCCCTAATTCTCACCCTCACCCTCACTCTAAGCCTAACCTTTACCCTAACCCTCACCCTAACCCTAACCCTTACCCTATCCCTAACCCTGCCCCTCAACCTAACCCTCATCCTCACCCTAATCCTAACACTAACCCTCACCCTAAACCTAAACCTAACCCTAACCTTCACCGTAACCCTAAACCTAACCCTCACCCTAACGCTATCCCTTACCCTAAACCTCACCTTAATCCTAAACCTGACCCTAACCCTAACCCTAACCCTCACCCTCACCCTCACCCTCACCCTAACCTTAAACGTAACCCTAACCCTCACCCTAACCCTAACCCCTATGCTATCCCTAAACCTTGCCGTCACCATCACCCTCACCCTAACTCTCAACCTCAAACTCACCTTCACCCTACCCCTCAAACTAACCCAAACCCTCACCCTAACACTAACCTTCTCCCTAAACCTAACCCTACCCCTCACCCTCACCCTAACCCTTACCCAGACCCTTACCCTAACCCTCACCCTAACACTCACCGTATCCCTAATGCTAACCCTAAACTTCACCCCCACCCTAACCCTCAACCTAACCCTGACCCTCACCTTAATCCTAATCCTAACCCTAATCCGAATTCTCACACTAAACCTAAACCTAACCCTACTGCTCAGCCTAACCCTCACCCAAATCATAACACTAATACTCACCCTACACCTAACCATAACACTAACACTAACCCTCACCCTCACCCTAGACCTCACCCTAATACTAACCCTAACCATAACCATCACCCTCACACTAACACTAACAATAACCCTAAACCTAACCATAACCAAAATTCTCACCCTAACCCTCACCATCAACCTAACCCTAACTCTCACCCTTTCCCTTACCCAAACCCTAACCTAACCCTCACCCTCAATCTAACCCTCATTCTAAACCTTACCCTCACCATAACCCTAACCCTAAACCTCACCGTAACCCTCACCCTAAACTTAACCCTAATCCTAAACCTAACCCTCACCCTAACCCTCCCCATAACCCTCACCTAACACTAACCCTAAACCTAAAAATCACACTAAACCTAACCCTACCCCTCACACTCACCCTAACCTTCAACCTCACCCTAACCCTAACCCTAACCCTCACCATCACCAAAAAGCTAACCTTCATGAGAACCCGAACTCTCACACTCAGCCTCACCCTCAGCCTAAATATCACACTAATCCTAACACTCACCCTAACCCTAAGCCTAACACTCAGCCTATACCTAACAGCCACCCTAACCCAAAACCTCAACCTAATCCTCAAACTAACCCTAACGCTAACCATGACCCTAACCCTAACCCTCACCCTCACCCTAACCCTCACAATAACCCTTACCCACACCCTCACCCTAAACCTCACATTAACCCTAACCCTCAAACTAACACTAACCCTAACCCTAACCCTCACCCTCACCCTAACCCTTACCTTCACCCTCACCCTCACCCTCACCCTAAACCTAACCCTCACCCTCACCCTTACCCTCACCCTAAACCTGACCCTCACCCTCACCCTGAACCTAACCCTAACCCTAACACTCAACCTAAACCTAACACTCACCATAACTCTAAACCTAATCCTCACCCTCACCCTCACCCTAACCCTAACTCTAAACCTCACCTTCACCCTCACCCTCAGCCTAATCCTAACGCTAAACCTAACCCTAACCCTACCTGTACCCCTCACCCTAACCTTAACCCTCACCCTAACCCTCACACTAACCCTTACCCTCAGCCTCACCCTAAACCTCACATTAACCCTAACCCTCAAACTGATACTAACCCTAACCCTAAACCTCACACTCACCCTAACCCTAATCCTAACTCTCACCCTCACCCTCACCCTAAATTTAACCCTAACCCTAACCCTAACCCTAAACCTAAACCTCACCCTCACCCTCACGCTAAACCTCACCCTCACCCTCACCCTCACCCTAATCCTAACCCTAACCCTCACCCTCACCCTAACCCTAACCCTAACCCTCACCATAACCCTCACCCTAACCCTAATGCAAACCCGAAACCACACCTCACCCTAAACCTAAAGCTAACCCTAACTGTCACCCTCACCCTAAACCTCACAGTAAGCCTTATCCTCACCCTAACACTAACTCTAACCCTCACACTAACCCTAATCCTCAACCTAACCCTAAACCTACCTGTGACCCTAAGCCTCACCCTATCCCTACCCTAACCCAATCTCTCTCCATAACCCTAACCCTACCCGTCACCCTAACCCTAACCCTAAACCTCACCCTAACCCTAACCCTCACTCTCACACTCACACTCTGCCTAAAACTAACCCTAACCCTAATCCTAACCCTAAAGTTCACCCTCATACTCACCCTAACTCAAAACGTAACCCTAACCCTAACCCTCACCATAACCCAAACCCTATCCCTAACCCTCACCCTCACCCTAAACCTCAACGTCAACTTCACCCTAATCCTAACCCTAACCGTCACCCACACACTAACACTCACACTCATCCAAACCCTCGCCCTCACCCTCAGCCTAACCCTAACCCTAACCCTCACCCCAACCCTAACCCTCACCCTAACCCTAACTTTAACCCTCACACTCACCCTTACCCTAACCCTAATCCTTACCCTAACCCTCACCCTAAACATTAATCTAAACCTAACCCTAACCCTAATACTCACTCTAACCCTAACCTTCATCCTAACCCCACCCTCACCCTAATCCTCACCCAAACCCTAACCCTAACCCTAAACCTCACCTTAAACATAACATTAACCCTGACCCTCACCGTAAGCCTCACCCTAGCCCTAACCAGAACATTAAAACTCACTCTAACCCTCACCCAAACCCTTACTCTCACCCTCAACCTCACCCTAACCCTCACACTAATATTAAACCTCACCTTAACCCTAACACTAACACTAAACAAAACTCTCATCCTATCCCTCAAACTAAGCCTAAACCTAACCCTAACCCTCACCCTCACCATCACCCTAAACCTAACACTAACCCTCAACCTCACCCTAATCCTTAACCTCACCCTAACCCTAACCCTAACCCTTACCCTAACCCTCTCCCTAATCCTAACATTCACCCTAACCTTAACCCTACCCCTTACCCTAACTATCATCCTAAACCTAATCCTAACCCTAACCCTCACCCTAACACTAACCCTAACCCTATCCCTAACCCTCAAAATCACCCTAACCCTCACCCTAACCATAATGCAAACCCAAACCCTAAACCTCACTCTAACCCTAACCCTAACCCTAAACCTCACACTAACCCTAACCATCAGCCTAACCCTAAACTTCATCCTATCACTAACCCTCAGCCTAATCCTCACCCTGACCCGAATCCTAACCCTTACCTAACTGACACGCTCTCCTTCACCCTCTCCCTCTCCCTAACCTGCAACCTCACATTAGACCTCACCATAAACCTTAAGCTAAACCTAACAAAAACCCTCACACTAACCCTCACCCTCACACTAAACCTCACCCTAATCCATAGCCTCACCCTAACCCTAACCATAACTCTAACCCTCACACTAACCCTAACCCTCTTCCTAACCCTAGCCCTACCCCTAACCCTAAGCCTCACCCTATAACTAACCCTAACCCTAAATCCTAACCCTAACTCTCACCGTCACCATTACCCTCACCCTCAACCTAACCCTAACATTAACCCTAACCCTCACCCTAACCCTAACCTAAACCTAACCCTAACCCTAAACCTCACACTAACACGCACCCTAAACGTAAACATAAACTTCACCTTAATCCTAACACTCAAACTAACCCTAACCCTCACCCTAAACCTAAACCTAACCCTATCACTCACCCTCAAGCTCTCCCTCAGCGAAACCCTAACCCTAACACTAATCCTAACCCTAACCCTCACCCACACCCTCACCCTCACCGTAACCCTATCCCTAACCCTCAACGTCACCCTCAGCCTCAACATAACCCTCACCCTCACCCTAACCCTAACCCTAACCCTATCCCGATCGCTCACCCTAAACCTAACCCTAACCCTAATGCTAACCCTATCCCTCACCCTCACCTTAACCCTCACACTAACCCTTACCCTCACCCTTACCCTAAGCCTCATCCTCATTTTAACCCTCACTCTAACACTTACCAACAACCTAACCCTCACCCTAACCCTCACCCTCAGCCTAACCTAACCCAAAACCTCACCCTCACCCTAACGCTGACGCTAACCCTAACACTCACCCTCACCCTAAACCTCTCACCAACCCTAACCCTCATCCTAAACCTAACCCTTACCCTTACCCTCACATGAAAGGTAACCCTCAATGTAACCCAAACCCTCACCCTAACGCTAAACCTAATGCTAACCCTAAACCTCACCCTAACCTTAGCCTTAATCCTAAACCTCACCCTAACCCTAACCCTAACCCTAATGCTATACCTAAGCCTAAACCTCACCCTAAGAATGATGCTAAGCCTAATACTCAACCTCACCCTAAACCTCACCCTAACACTTACCGTCAGCCTAACCCTCACCCTAACCCTATCACTAAGCCTAACCCTAACCCTCAACCTAAACATTATGCGACCCCTAACCCTAACCCTAACCCTCAGCCTAACCCTCATCCTAACCCTAACCCTAACACTAATCCTAACCCTCACCCTCACCCTCACCCTAACTCTAAACCTAAACCTAAACCTAACACTCACCCTCACCCTCACCCTAACCTAACATTATCCCTAACCCTCACCCTAACCCTAAACCTCACCCTATACCTCACCCTCACCCTAACGCTAACCCTAACCCTAACCCTCACCCTAACCCTCACCCTAGCCCTAATAATAACCCTAACCCTCATCCACACACTAAACCTCACCCTAACACTTACCCTCACCATAACCTTAACCCTAAGCCTAAACCTAAACCTAACCCTCACCCTCAAACTCACCTTACCCCTAACTCTAACCCTAACCCTCACCCTAACCCTAACCCTAAACCTAACTTTCAACCTAACCCTAACCCTCACACTCATCCTAAACCTCACCCTAACCCTAACATTACCCCTCTCCCTAACCATCACCCTAATCCTAACCGTAACACTCAACCTAACCCTAACCCCACCCCTCACCCTCACTGTCACACTAACCCTAAACCTAATGCTAACCCTCACCATAACCCTAATCCCACCCACACCCTAACACAATACCTCACCCTCACCCAAACCCTCATCCTCACCCTAAACATCACCCAAACCCTAACCCTCATCCTAACCCTGACCCTCACTCTCAGCCTAACCCTAACCCTAACCCTAACCCTATTCCTAATCCTAACTCGCACCCTCACATTCACCCTTAACCTAAACCTAACACTCACCCTCATCCTCACCCTAACTCTAACCCTATCCCTAACCCTCACCCTAACACTAACCCTCACCCTATACCTCACCCTCACCCTAACCCAAACCCTAACACTAACCCTCACCCTAAACCTCACACTAACACTAATCCTCATCCTCAAACTAAACCTCACCTTAACCCTCACACTCACCCTAACTCTAATGCTAACCCTAACCCTCACCTTCACACTCACTCTCAACCTAACCCTTACCCTTACCCTAACCCTAATCCTCATCCTCAACCTAAACCTCACCCTAACCCTTACCCTCACCATAACCCACAAACTAACCCTGACCGTAAACCTACCGCTCACCCTAACCCTCACCCTAAATATAACCCTAATCCTAACCCTAACGCTCACCCTAACCCTAAACTTGACCCTCAGCCTAACACTCACCCTAACCCTTACCCTCACACTAAACTTATCCCTGATCCTAACCCTAATCCTAACTCTCAGCAGAACACTCACCCTCATCCTAACCCTCACCCGGACACTAATCATGACCCTAAAGCTAACCCTCACCCTAATGCTAAAACTAACCCTCACCCTCACCCTAAACCTCACCATAATCCTAACCCTCACAGTAACCCTAACCCTAACCCTCACTCTACCCCTAACCCCTACACTCATCCTAACTCTAACCTTCACCCTCACCCTCACCCTAACCCTAAACCTAACCCTAATACTCATCCTAAACCTAACGCTAAAACTAATGCTAACCCTAAACCTCACACTCACCATAACCCTCACACTAACCCTTACCATCACCCTAACCCTAACACTAACTCTCACACTAAACCTAAACTTCACCCTAACGCTAAGCCTACCGCTCCTCCTAACCCTCACCCTAAACCTAACCCTAAACCTAATCCTCACCCTATCTTTAACCTTAACCCAAACCCTCACCCTAACCCTCACCCTCACCCTAAACTTAATGCTAACCCTAATCCTAACCCTCACCCTAACCCTCACCCTTACACTAACCCACACCCTAACCTTCACCCTACCCTAACCGTAAACCTAACCTTCACGCTAACCCTCACCCTAATCCAAACCCTCACACTCACCCTAACCCTCACCCTAAACTTTACACTTACCCTAACCCTACACCTAACCCTCAGACTAACCCTAACCTTAACCCTCAGCCTAACCCTTATGCTAACCCTAAATATAAACCTAACGCTCACCCGAAACATAAACCTAACACTAACCCACACACTAAGCTTAACCCTCACCCTAACTATAACCCTAACCCCAGCCTTCACCCTCCCCCTGACCCTCACCTCAGCCTGACCCTAACACTAACCCTATTCCTAATCCTAACTCTCAGCCTCACACTCACCCTAACCATCACCCTAACCCTAACACTCACCCTAACCCTAACCCTAACCATCAGGCTAAACCTAACCTCAGGTTAACCCTCACCCTCACCCTAATCCTCACACTTACCCTAACAGTTACATAACTGAAACACTCACCCTCACCCTCACCCAAACCTCACTCTCACCCTAGCCCTCACCCTAACCCTAACACTAATCCTAACCCTAACCCTCAACCGACCCTCACCCTCACCCTAAACCTCACCATAACCCTCACCTTAAACCTAACCCTCACCCTTACGCTCACCCTATCCCTAACACTAACCCAACACCACACCCTCACTCTAACCCTCACCCTAACACTTATCCTCACAATAAACTTAATCCTAACCCTCACACTAACCCTAATCCTCACCCTATCCCTAACCCTAACCCGAAACCTCACCCTAACCCTCATCCTAACCCTTACACTCACCCTAACCATAACCCTCACCCTAAACCTAAAATTCACCCTAATCCTTACACTCGCCCTAACCCGCAAAATAACCCTAACCGTAAACCTAGAGCTCACCCTAACCCTCACCTTAACCATAACCCTAACCCTAACCATCACCCTAACCTTAACCCTCACCCTCACCCTAATTCTCACCCTAACCCTTATCCTCACACTAACCCTAAACCTTACCCTCACCCTAACTCTCACACTAACAGTAATCCTTACCCTATCACTAACCCTAACCCTAACCCTCACCCTAACCCTCACCCTAAACCTTACCCTCACCCTAACCCTAAAACTCACCCTCAACCTTAACCTCACCCTAACCCTTACCCTCACCCTAACCCGCAAACTAACCCTAACCCTAAACCTACGGCTCACCCTAACCCTCACCCTCATCATAACCCTAAACCTAACACTCACCCTAACCCTAAACCTCACCCTCACCCTAACCCTCACCCTAACACTTACCCTCACACTAAGCCAATCCCTAACCCTAACCCTAATTATCAAAAGAACCCTAAATCTAACACTAAACCTCACACTAACCCTAAACCTAACCCTAACCCTAACGGTGACACTAACTCTAACCCTAATCCTCAGCCTAACCCTCATCCTAACCATAACCCTAACCCTAATCCTAACCCTCACCCTCACCTTCACCCTAACTCTAAACCTAAACCTAACACTCACCCTCACCCTCACCCTGACCTAACACTAGCCTTAACCTTCACCCTAAAACTAACCCTCAACCTATACCTCACCCTCACCCTAACCCTAACCGTAACCCTAACCGTAACCCTCACCCTAACCCTAAAACTAACCTTAACCCTCATCCTCACACTAAACCTAACCCTAACCTATACCCTCACCACAACCTTAACCCTAAGCCTAAACCTAATCCTCACCCTAACCCTAACCATCACCCACACACTAACCCTCACCCGAACCCTCACCCTCACCCTCACTGTAACACTCCCCCTAACCCTAAACCTAATCCTAATCCTAAACCTAACCCGCACCCTCAAACTCACCCTAACCCTAAATCTAAATCTAACACTCACCCTCACCCTTACCCTAACCCTAACACTATCCCTAAGCCTCAACCTAAACCTAACCCTCACCCTAATCCTAAATCTAACCCTCACCCTCAAACTCACCCTAAGTCTAACGCAAACCCTAACCCTAACCCTCACCCTCACCCTCAACCTAACCCTCACACTCACCCTAAATCTCACCCTAAACCTGACCCTACTCCTGTCCCTACTCCTCACCCTAACCCTACCCTAACCCTCAACCTAACCCTAAACCTACCCCTAACGTTAACCCGCACCTTAAACCTAATCCTCACCTACAACCTAACCCTCACTCTCACTCTAAACATCAACCAAACCCTAACCCTCACCCTAAGCCTAACCCCAACCCTAATCCAAACCCTCACACTCACCCTAACCATCACCCTAAACTTTACTCTCACCCTAACCCTTACCCTCACCCTAACCCTAACCATAACCCTCACACTAACCATAACCCTCACTCTAACCCTAATCCTAACCCTGACCCTAACCTTCACCCTCACCCTTACCCTCAGGCTCAGCTTAACCCTAACCGTAATCCTATTCCTAATACTAACCCTCTGCCTCACCCTAAACATAACCCTAACCCTAACTTTAACCCTCACCCTAACCCTCACCCTCACCCTAAACATCACCCTAAACCTAATCCTCACCCTAAACCTAACACTACCCCTCACACTACCCCTCACCCTAACCCTAACCCTAACCCTCACCCTCCCTTTCACCCTCACCCTCAGCCTAACCCTAACCCTAACACTTATCCTAACCCTAACCCTCACCATAATCCTCCACCTAACCCTGACCATAACCCTCACCCTCACCCTAACACTAACCCTAACCCTAACTCTCACCTAACCCTAACCCTAACCCTCAACCTAACCCTAACCCTCACCCTGACCCTCACACTAAACCTAACCATAACCCTAACCCTCACCCTAACCCTTACCCTGACCCTAACCCTCACCCTAAACCTAACCCGAACCCTCACCTTAACCCTAATCTTCATCCTAAACATGAGCCTCACCCTCACCCTCACCCTCACCCTAACCCTAACCCTCACCCTAACCTTAAACCTAAACCTAATGTTAACCCTAAACCTCACCCTCACCGTAAACCTCACCCTAACCCTTACCTTCACCCTAACACTAACCCTAACCCTCACAATAAACCTAAACCTCACCCTAAACCTAACCCTAATCCTCACACTAAACCTAACACTCACCTTAAACCTAACACTACCCCTCAGCCTAACCCTCACCCTATTCCTAACTCTAACCCTAATCCTCACCCTATCCCTAACCTTAACCCTATCCCTCACCTTAACCCTCACCCTAACCCTAACCCTAACCCTCACCCTAACCCTAATGCTAACACTAACCCTCACCCTCCTATTAACCCTCACCCTCACCCTAACCCTCACTCTAACACTTACCCACAACCTAACCCACACCCGAACCCTAACCCTAAACCTAACCTTCACCCTAACCCTCACGCTACCCCTAACCATAACCCTAACCCTAACCCTCACCCGAACCTTCACGGTAACCCTAACCCTTATCCTCTCCATAACTCTCACTCTAAACTTTACCCTCAACCTAACCCAAACCCTATCCCTAAAGCTAACACTCACACTAACCCTAACCCTTACCCTCAGCCTAGCCCTTATACTAACGCTAAACCTAACTGTAACCCTCACCCTAACCGTAACCCTAAACCAAAACCTCACACTCAACCTCCACTTCCCCCTCAGGCTTACCCTAAACATAATCCTAACCCTAACCCTGAACCCCACCCTCACCCTAACCCTAAACCTAACCCTAACGCTAACCCTCACCCTCACCCTAACTAACCCAAACCCTAACCCTAACAATATACCTAACCCTAACCCTCACCCTAAAACTAACTTTAACCTAATACTAACCCTATCCCTAAACCTCACACTCACTTTCATCCTCACCCTCAGCCTAACCCTAACACTAATCCTAACCCTAACCCACACCCTCACCCTAAACCTAACCCTAACCCTCACCCTCACTCTCACCCTCACACTAACCCTCAACCTCACCCTAAACATCACCCTAACTCTAACCCTCACACTAACCCTAATCCTAACCCTCACCCTAACCCTAAACCTCACCATAACCCTCACCCTCACAGTAACCCACACCCTAACCCTAACGCTAACCCTAACCCTCACCCTCACACTAACCCACACCCTAACTCTTATCCTCACACTAACGCTAACCCTAACCCTAACCCTAACTCTAACCTTCACACTAACCCTAACCCTCACCCTAACCCTATCCCTACACTTCACCCTGACTCTCATACTAACCCTAACCCTCAACCACACCCTAATCGTCACCCTCACCCGAACAGTCACCCTCACCCGAACACTCACACTCGCCCTAACACTCACCCTCACAATAAACATCACCCTAACCCTAAATCTCACCCTAATCCAAACTCTAAACCTCACCCTAAATCTAATCCTCAACCTAAACCTATCCCTCACCCTGACCCTCACCCTCACCCTAACCCTAACCCTAACCCTCACCCTTACCCTAACCCTAATACTCACCCTAAACCTAACCCTCACCCTCACACTAAACCTAACCCTCACCCTCACACTAATGCTGTGGACTGAAGAAACTGCTTCTTGTCCCGCTCTGTGCCCCACGTTGGGCGCCACCTGCCGCGGACCGGGTTCTGTCAGGACAACGGAGGATACCTAGGGGAGGAACCTGGAATAGGATGGGGAGATGGCAAACAGACAACTCACACACATTAGGAGTGGATGCTGAGTGCTGAGTGCGATTTAATGCAGAGGATAACAAACTTTTATAGCAAAAAGTCTCCATAAGAAAGGGCAAAAGGTTACATAATCTTGCTGCAGGGCTTCATTATTGGGCGGTCACCAGCTGGTCGCCTGATAGGCACTTGTTTCCGGCTTTACCTCTATTTTTAAGAAATACAATGGGTTTCGATGATTGTCACCAATTAACCACTACTTTTTTCTATAGAGGCCTTAACTGTCCCATTAAGATCTTTTCTGTTCCTTCTTTAATAGTAAACACCAAGGAGACTTAGATTTAGCAAGTCTCTTAGTAAATGAGGAAGTTCTTTCTCCTAAGTAGTTATCTCAGCAACTGCCATACATTCCTTCTGTTCTAGCCGCGCCTACAGCTTCTTGTAAATTTCTTACAATTCCTTCTGCTGGAGTGACTTTGTGAAACCTCCAATACTTTTATATTTACTTATATTTGTCTACTAGCCTCCATGAGAGGGGTTTCAGGGTAGCACTTAACTCTGGTGAGTTAGTCATATTTTTAAGACACTCCTCAGATATTGGAGTCGTCAACACTCTTAAGAAAGAGCTTTGAATAAGGGAACGTTGACAATGAGTAAGTACAATGAACAGCAAAAACAGTAAAAGATTAATAGGCACTCTTATGAGGAAAAGATAGGCAGAAACACATCTTTTCCAGGGGTTTTGCCAGCCTTTTCCCAGGAGTAGGCCTCTTAGAAGCCCTATTCTCCAAGGTAGACTTCGGTGAAGTCCCAAAACTTGGAGATAGGTTTCTGTAAAGCCCCATTCTCTGAGGTAGACTTCGGTGAAGTGCCAAAACTCAGAGATAGGTCTCGAGGCCCCTATCATGGTCTGATAGATGGTTTCCCATGCTAAGCAGACTCTACTGGGGTCGGCGTGGCCCGACAGAACCCAGTCCGCAGCACACTAAACCTGACCCTCATCCTAACCCTTACCCTCACCCTCACCCTCTCCCTCACCCTAACCCTCATCCTAACCCTAACCTTAAACCTAATGCTAACCCTAAACCTCACTCTCACCCTAACCCTCATCCTAACCCTTACCCTCAACCTAACCCTAACCCTAACCAACACACTAAACCTAACCCTCACTCTAACCCTAACCCTAAACCTCACACTAAACCTAACCCTCAACCTAACCCTAACCCTACCCCTGAGCCTAACCCTCACCCTATCAGTAACCTTAATCCTAACGCTCACCCTCAACCTCTCTTTCCCCCTCAGCCTTACCCTAACCATAACCATAATCCTAACACTCAACCTAACCTCACCCTAAACTTAACCCTGAGCCTCACCCTAACCCTCACCCTAACCATTACCGTCAACCTAACCCAAACCCTAATCCTAAACCTAACACTCATATTAACCGTAACCCTAACCCTCACCCTATCCCTTATACTAACCCTCAGCCTAAACCTCATCTTAACCCTAAAACTAACCCTAACCCTCACGCTAACCCTAATCATCACCCTCACCCTAAACTTTACCCAAACCCTAACCCTATCCCTAACCCTAACCCGAACCCTAACTCTACCCGAATACTCACCCACACCCTAAACCTGACTCTCACAATAAACAACAACCTAACACTAACCCTCAACCTAACCCTAACCCTAACCCTCACCCTAACCATTACCCTCACCGTAAACCTAAACCTCACACTAACCCTAAGCCTAACCCTCACCCTCACCCAAACCCTCACACTAACCCTATCCCTAACCCTCATCCTAACATTAACCCTCACCCTCACCCTCACCCTCACCCTAACCCTAACCCACAGCCTCACCCTAATCCTCACCCTAACCCTAACCCTAAACCTTACCTAACCGAAAAACTCACACTCACTCTCACCCTCAACCTAACCCTCAACCTAGCCCACCCCCTAACACTAACCCTCACCATAACCCTAACCCTCACACTCACACTCACCCTCACCCTAACCCTAAACCTAACCCTTACCCTCACCCTAACCCTAACCCTCACACTGAGCTTAACTCTCACCCTAACCCTAACCCTACCTTTCAGACTAACCCTCACCTTTACCCTAACTCTAACCCTCACCCTAACCCTAACCCTATCACTAACCCTCACACTAACCCTAACCTTAATAATGAACCTAACCCTCAGCCTCACCCTCACCATAACCCTAACACTCACCCTAATCCTAAACCTAACCCTAGTCCTCACGCTAACACTTACCCTCACCCTCACCCTAACCCTAACTCTCATCCTCACCCTAACCCTCACCCGAAGCCTTACCATCACCCTAACTCTAATCCTAACCCTAACCCTCACCCTAACCCTAAACCTATCCCTAACCCTCACCCTAACCCTAACCCTCATCCTACCTCACATTCAACCTAACTGTCACCCTAACCCTTACCGTCACCCTAAACCAACCCTAATCCTCACACTAAACCTAACCCTCACCCAAACTCTAATGTTACCCCTCACCCTAACCCTCACCCTCAACCTAACCCTAACCCTAATCCTCACCCTATCCTTAACCTTAACCCAAAACTACACCCTAACCCTCACCCTCACCCTAATGCTAACCATAACTCTCAGCCTCACTGTCACCCTCTCCCTAACACTTTACCCTAACCCTAACCCTCCCCCTAACCCTAAAACTCACCCTAACACTCACCCAAACCCTAACCCTCACCTTAACCCTAACCCTAACCTTTACCTTGATGCTAACCCTCACCCTCACTCTAAACCTCACCCTAACACTTACCCACACCCTTTCCCTCACTCTAACCATAACCCTAAACCTAAAATTGACCCTAACCCTCACCCTAACCCTAAACCTCACCCTCAACCTAACCCTCACCCTAACTCTTACCCTAACACTAAACCTAACCCTCACACTAACCCGAACCCTAATCCTCAGCCTAATCCTTATCCTAACCCTAAACCTAGCCCTAAACCTCACCCTAACCCTAAGCCTAACCCTTAGCCTAACCCTCATCCTAACCATAACCCTAATCCTAACCCTCACCCTAACCCTAACCGTAAACCTAAACCTCACCTAAACCTAAGCCTCACCCTCATCCTCTCAATAACCCTCAGCCTAACCCTAAATGTAACTTAATCCTAACACTCACC